>NC_136904.1:56942237-57084713 GCF_949606895.1 Notothenia rossii | reverse complement strand
TTTAAGAATAGGAGGGCATAATGTTCTAACAATGTTATCACCAAAGATTTTAAGAATGTTTTTAGAGAACGTTATCCTACCTTTCAGATGAACGTTCTGGGAACCAATCAAAAACTTCCCGCTGAAAACCTTCCTAGAACAATGACTGTAACATTCTCAGAATGTTTTTAGAACCAAAAATGTCTCGCTGGGTTAGCTGGCAGATGTCTCTAGTGCCATGGCTCTATGGGCCCCTTGGAACTGAAGATCATTGGTTGCTTTTATTCCTCAAAGTTAAACCTTTTAGGCTTCATGTGTGAGGCAACATCTGCCACACTGTCAGTGTAATTAATGTGCTCCACCTTGAACACTGATTCCAGATCTCTTTATCTCCTCTATATCTGCAATGATCTAATAATGGCTGAAATATTGGCCTATAATCACGGTGAAAAAGCACATAAGCACACTGTTACACTTTTGCATGTTAATGAAGGCTACTCTCTTGAGTTGTCAGTGTCCCCCGTGTTCCACCAACCCCACAGTTACTTGCTATCACTATTTATGTTTTAATATTTCCTCCCATTTCTCTTGTAGACTTCCCTCCTGGAGAACGGGTCCCAGGCGGGCTTCAGAGGCTCCACAGCCCTCCTGGTTGAGCTGGAGGACAAAGTAGCTCAGGCAGCTGCCAACGTGCAGAACGCTCAGAGCGAGGTGAGGAACAACTGAGGCTGAGATCAGATTAGCGGCCATGTTGGATCTGTTGGATGATAGTGTGCACTCTCTCCTCTCTCCAGGTCTCCTACATAGAGAACAGGATCGCTGCCCTGAACGCTGCTGGCATGCCCGTGGACAAAAGAAGACAGGTAAACACATTTCTTTTATTTGAGTCTAAGCAGTTTAAAACCATTATGTTGTCATGTATAAGATGCATAAGGGAGTTCTTTTTGGAAGCAGGGCAGCTTTAATTCTACTGGTCAACACTATAGGCTTGTTTGAGATGAGCCACAACAAGAATGTGCAGGACTGAGATTCAGCATTGGAAAGTGTCGTCAAATCCACATATTTACATGGATCCTCATTTATGTTATTATTCACCATAAGGCCAGATATAAAACATAGACTTGTGACTTATTATATTAAGTCTGAGTCTAAATCTACTCTAATATGTATTCTAATTGTTCTAGAATAGAACAATATAGATAAGTTATTTCAAGTTTTAAACTCTGCTTGAATGCCTTCGTAACCTTAAGCATCCATCTGTTGGCATTCCACATATTTAGTTATCACTACAATAAACAGTATTTTATTCATGTACAGTATTTAACTTTACATTCAGATTTTGGCTCATCCTATTCTATTTGACATATATATAGTTTAATTGTTACGCATGTACCTGCACAGGGTTCACTTCACACCAGTAGCGAGCCGTCAGGGCCCTCTAGGCCCTCTCTGGAGGTCTAAGATATTCTACAAAATAATATTTAAAAACATTAAAAATATATATATTTACTTTATTTTTAAATATTTTTTAGTTATATTTTTCATTAGTATTACCAAAATAACTTGATTTAGTTGTATTTAAAATAACATTTCCAAAGAAATAAATCCTTCGAATCTGCCTTATCAGTTTCTGTTGAAATTTGAAGGGTTAAATGAAAGAAGCTCTTCTCTGCGATTTACTGTGAAGACAGGAGCTGATTGGTGGTCCAGCTATGAATTCACAGAGGGCCCAGCTACAGTAACTGAACGAGAGAGTAATGTGAAATGACAGTCCAATTGACCAATCATATCTTCCCTCTAAATGGGTGGGTTTTATTATCTCCGATTTTATGACAAGTTCCGCCCACTGTGAAACTTTTCTTGTTTCCCTAGCAACAACAACTTCCTGCCAACAGCGTAAACTTGCCTTCAAAATGAAAGCATGTCAAATTACACTTAAGACATACAACTGCAACGAAAGTAACAAACACAATGCAATATCCTTTTCAATTTCAAAGAACACAAATAGGGTTATTTACAGGTGTTGTTTTGTGTGGTAGAGGGTCGCTTTCATTGATGCGTTTTGCACCCCGGGTCGTTGTTTTGATATTCCGCTGAAGTATACGCTGTGACGTAATAACTCTTTTTAGGATAAGTATTTATGTTCCATTGTTCAATCAATCAATGTTTATTTATATAGCCCAATATCAAAAATGTTACATTTGTCAGAATATCAGTATGACAATACGACACCCTCTGTCCTTAGACCAGGGGCGGTGGGTACTGTAGGCTAGGGAAGGCTAAGCCTTCCCAAATATCTTTGTCACTACATCCTGGTAAAATAAAAAATATAATGTATAATGTTTGTGTCTTTGACATTAGCGCTGCGATGCAGCCACCTGTGCCCTGTACTATGAAGCCAGTTCAACAGACCCTGGATATGTTTGAGTTATCTTAACTAACCCTAACAAACGAGATCTCGCTAAGCGGTCCTACGACGCTGGTTATCAATTCCGTAAATCAAGCCAGGTTTTCTCTCTCCAGCTGAGAGCGCGTTCACGTGAAAGGGGCGGGGTTAGCTACATTTGACCAATCACAAACAATACAGGTGTATTGACAGCGCAGCGTCATACTTCATTAATGAAAAGTAAACTAATATTAGACAAATATTAACTTTAAACATCCATGACTTAAACATATAATCCAGGATACAACACAACACATAGTTGTACCTACAGAGTGTTTGAAAGCTACAACAGTTGTCACTGCCCCGTCTAAGACACGAGGGGATCTGACTTTAATTACATTTGAGTGATTCGTCAACTTAATGTGTTGCTTAAAATAATACTTCTGCATACAGTATGTGACAATGTAAGTGTTGCACGGCCAGATACGGCTCGAGAAGCTGACTCAGATAAGGAAATATTGTGATATTATATGATCGATGATCTGATTGATGATGTGATATGAATGATAAGTGCGACACGTCGGCGTCTTCTCTGCATATAGCAGTTTAAACTGTATTTCCTTTCTCCTGTAATATGACTTGATAGATTTAAACTCCGCACACTGAGCTCTGATTGGTCAGCAGACGGTGCTTTCACTGAGTTGATCTCTTTTCTAGACGCCGGAGGCGGGCAGCGTCAGATAAAAAAAAACGTATTTAGCCTTCCCAAACCTGAGCCTCACACGCCGCCTATGCCTTAGACCCTCACATCGTACAAGGAAAAACTTCCAGAGAAAACCCCACAGTTTAAAGGGGAACATGGGAGAAACCTCAGGGAGAGCAGTAGAGGAGGGATCCCTCTCCCAGGACGGACAGACGTGCAATAGATGCCGTGTGTAAATCGAAAAGATAATACATTTTACAGCGTAGGTAGACCGAATGTTTGGAAAGACCAAATGTTTGGAAATGCATGTGTCTATAATAAGAAGATGAATCCACAAGGATGTCAGCAGTCTTGTGGGAGCCATCAGGGAAGTAGTATGATGAGAGTCTGGCAGGACCTCAGAGACTGGTTCAGCCACTACTCGAAGTCCAGGACTCAGATCCAGAACTCAGGATAGAGGATCCAGGACACACGAAAACAGCAACAGGATTAGCCTCGACTCACGATCCCGGCGTATATATGGACACAAAAAAGAGATTTGGGGGAAGCTGGGTTAATCGGAACATGAGAGTACACAGGTACAAACAGACAGAAATACGAAGTAAGGTTCCCCCCCGACAGTCCAAGCCTATAGCAGCTAAACTAACGTGTCTAAGAGGTCCCCACTGGAACCTGAATTGGAATTGGTGTGGGGTATAGCAGTAGGTCTGTGGCTACGTTCCATACTCCCCGGCCGGAATAGGCCTCTCTGCAGCCTGATACCCTCTAATAGAACCTCGAGAGGTCAGAGAGGGGAAAAGTTTGGATAAAGTTTTAAATATAAGATCTAAGTTTTTAGGATTTAAGTGAAAGAGTAAGAACTAAAATGTATAGGTGAAGAGGCACAACGTATCTACGTCAATGCACTCTTATTAGATCATTTTATCACAATAACGGCCCGTCCACACACAGGCATGAAAGAAATCTTGAAAATCTTGATGCTGGGCGTGTCTGAAGCTAGGCAATTTTTTGCGAGCAACGCGACCAATAACCAATCACATGAATCTCCCGCCCCCGACATACAAAGCAATAGCAATGTTAAAACGAAGTAAACTGGATATAAACTCCCCAAACAGGCGAAAAACTACCAGTTTCACCCACTGTCTCTGCCACCTCCCTCCATGCCTGGTTCCTCCGGTTTGTATTCCGGTAAAATAGTTCTGGTCGTAAAGAACCGGGTGATTTGCTACCGTAATTTGTAATTTGTAATAATGAGGAAATGAACTGCGGTCTGGCTCTCCCAGCTTCCACGCGGTTTGATTGGCTAGCGCTTGTACTTGCGGGATTTGCATAAACGGGATTTGATTGGCTGATGCCAGCTTCGCAAGCATTGGGAGCATCAAAAGTTGAACATTGCTCAACTTTTGATGCTCACGATGCTTGCAAAGCCATGCTCCGCTCCCCACAATGCAGTTCGGCGAAGATTAAAAATCTTCTACGTCACCCCATTCAGGTGAATGGGCGAAGCTTTGAAAGATTTTTTTCATGCCTGTGTGTGGACGGGCCGTAAGCTTTGTCAAAAATGAAGGTCTTAAGCCCACTCTTAACACAAGAACCTCCAACGGGTCAATTTAACCCGCAGCTGTTTTTTTATTGTATGTAACTTTTTTTCCATAACATATTAAAGTCTCCCAGTCCGTGACTTTTCCTGAAAGTGTCTTATATAGCACCCTCTGTTGGTAAAAATTATCAATAGCAGGTCAGATTGAAAAAATCGCCAAATAAATTGCCATTTATACCCATATCCGCCAGCGGGTAATATTTACCTCATAGAAAATTCAGCGTAAACATGACGTGTTGCTATAGCAACGCCTTTTGTCTACTGCGGTTCCTTATAGATAGAGAGATAGATATAGAGAGATATATAGATAGATATATTGATAGATAGATAGAGAAAGAGAGAGATAGATATATAGTTATAGATAGTGTAACATCTTGGAGAATACAAGATCTTGGATGACTGAGCTCACGTTGAGGATGTAATGCATGTGTGCAGGTTACGTGCCAGTTGAATAAAGATGGACACTCGGAATGAGAGAAGTAGTCTGCGTCGTCTGTTTATGTAGACAATTATATGTCCATAGAACAGAACATTACAGATGGATTGATAGATAGTTATAAATAGAGAGAGATTGAGAGATTTGTACCTAAACAATACACAAGTCTAACACCAAGCGTTTAAATCAGCACTTGTAGCGATATTTTATACTTCATGCTATCTGCACAAACTATGTCATCTGAAAAGCTGAGAGTTCACAGATTCTATTGGTATAAAAGTAATCTCTGTGCGATCAAAACTCATTGTTCTGTTTGATAAATAAAATAACATTTTACTTTGCAAATCAATAGCGGGTACATTTTACCCGTTGGCGGTTTTAGGTATACAGCGACCTCTGGCGGTTCTAGTGTTAAAAACGGATAGGCTGTCTGCCGCCCAAACACAAACTGGAAGCTGATTCCACAAATGTGGAGCTTGATAAGAAAAGGCTCTGGCTCCCATTGTACTTTTAGAGACTCTAGGAACAACCAACAACCCTGCATTCTTGGAACGCAGTGCCCTCGTAGGACAGTAGGGTATAATGAGTTCTTTAAAGGTGGCCTATCATGCAAAATGCACTTTTGTACGTCTTTTATACATGAATATGTGTCCCCGGTGTTCCAGGGAACTCACCAAGTGTCAGAAAACACAACCCTCTCTATTTTCCTCCATAACCAAATCTCTTAAAAAGGGGCTGTAACGGATCTGATACAGACTGATCCAGATTTGAACACTTCTATGACGTCACAGAAGTGGCGCTACGGCTATTGGGCCAACTCCACCAATCAGGAGGAGACAGCCACGGACATTGCCGTTCGAAAGCGCTGGAGACACTGTAGTACATATGCCAGGCCTGTAGATGGTGCTGTTCTCACAGAATCAGCCCATGCAAAGACAGTGTTAAATTGAGCGAAATGAGGAATGGCTAAAATGCATGATCTGTTTGGTATTTTGAAAAATAAAAAGTATATATTATTCAAATATAGCATGATAGGTCCACTTTAAGGCAAGATGGCGCCTGCCCATTAAGGGCTTTGTAGGCGAGAAGAAGAATTTTAAATTCTATCCTGTGTTCTATAGGGAGCCAGTGTAAGGCAGCCAGAACAGGAGTAATGTGATCCCTTTTCCTAACTCTGGTTAGTACACGAGCTGCAGCCTTTTGAATCAGCTGAAGCGACTTAACTGACTTCTTGGTACACTCTGATAATAAGGAGTTACAATAATCCAGCCTTGAAGCAACAAATGCATGGACTAGTTTCTCTGCATCGTTTTGAGGCAAGACATGCCTCATTTTTGCAATGTTGCGTAGATGGAAGAAGGTGGTCCTTGAGATTGTTTTTATGTGGGCGTTAAAAGATAAATCCTGATCAAATATAACACCAAGATTCCTTACAGTCTCACTGGAGGCCAAATTAATGCCATCCATAATTAGTATATCTTTAGATAGTTTGTTTCGTAGATTCTTTGGGCCGAGTACAATAACTTCAGTTTTAGCCGTGTTTAACATAAAAAAGTTTAAGGTCATCCACGTTTTTAAGTCCTTGAGGCAGTCTTGAATTTTATTTAGGTGATTGGTTTCATCAGGCTTGGTTCACTGCCTGCCACAAATCCACTCGCCTTTAATACTAGAACCGCCAGAGGTTTTTGTATACCTAAAACCGCCACCGGGTCAAATTGACCCGCTATTAGAATGCATTGATTTTCGAGGTAAAATGTTCTTTTATTGAATGGTGAGTTTTGATCGCACAGGGATGAAACATATACAAATAGAATCTGTGGACTCTCAGCTTTTTATATGATATTAACAGGGCTCGACATTATAAATGGCCCGCTGGCATGGAAGCGTGTTTCGTGAGGCGGTTGTCGTTGTTGGGTGAAGAGCAAACAGCTGTTTGATGCGGAGCGCAGCGCAAGCAGTCTCCCGTGAGCACGCTCCTTCACTACAGACTGTTGCTATCGATAATTTTGACAGCATTAGTAAATACGTCTTCATCTGATGTGGCTTTTACTGTCAAAGGTTTTTGCGACAAACACGCATTACAGACTGATAAAGGACTGCTAAGGCATGCCGCATCAAAAGAACACACTTCATGTTAGAGTTTGTGGAGAGAGAGACGGATACGCGAGGAAACAAATAAGGAAATTAGTACTTTGGTGCAGATCAGCTGGCACGGAACCGTTATTACGTCTCAGCTGTCGTTGATATTAGCTTTTTTAGCTGTCAACCAACTCCCTCGCACGGCCCGTCTACACTACAGGCATGAAAAAATCTTGGAGCTGGGCGTGTCTGAAGCTTGGGGATTTTTTGCGAGCAACCAATCACATGAATCTCCCGCCCCCGACATACAAAGCAATAGCAATTTTAAAACGAAATAAACTGGATATAAACTCTCCAAACAGGCGAAAAAACGATCAGTTTCACCAACTGTCTCTGCCACCTCCCTCCATGCCTGGTTCCTCCGGTTTGTATCCCGGTAAATAGTTCCGGTCGTAAAGAACCGGGTGATTTGCTACCGTAATATCTCGTTTGGAATATGAGGAAATGAACTGCGGTCTGGCTCTCCCAGCTTGCACGCGGTTTGATTGGCTGCGCTTGCACTGGCGGGATTTGCATAAACGGGATTTCATTGGCTGATGCCAAGCATCGAGCCTCAAAAGTTGAACATTGTTCAACTTTTGATGCCGATAGATGCTTGTGATGCTTGCAAAGCCATGCCATGCTCCCCACAATGCAGTTCGGCGAAGATTCAAAATCTTCTACGTCACCCCATTCAAGTGAATGGGGTGACGTAGAAGAAGCGTTGAAAGCATTTTGGGGCATTTTTTGATGCCTGTAGTGTAGACGTACCGTCAGAGGTGACCACGATTCACTCCACAGCATGTCCGAGTTAGGCACTGGGCTCTTCCTATCGCTGTTTGAGTATACGCTGCACAAAGATGCAGATTTGGCCAAAATAATGGAAAGCATTCCCCACAGCAACATACACCTCTCACGACATGCAAAATGCCATAATAGAACTAACAGCAGTTCATCGTCTCCGTCTCTACTATTTCTCTCCAAGTGCAACGATGAGGAAACTGCCATCCTAAACCAGTGTGCCTTGCTCGTGATATACCAGTGTTTGTGCTGCCGCGCACGCAATGTTTCAAAAGTGGTTTCTATGTTTCCCTTTATTTGTGTATGTATTTGCGATAAGTGTGCGTCTTTGCGCAAAGCCGTTGGCCTTGCTGTTCGATATATATTGTGCCGCAGGCCCACAGCAGTTTTGTGTGCCCTCCCATGAAAATCATATGCCCTCCCTTTAGATTTGTTCTGGCGCCGGGTCTGCTATAGCAATACGTCATGTTTATGTTTACACGCAAAATCAATAGTGCAAAAAGGGGTGGGGTCAATATGACCCGCTGGCGGAAATAGGTATAAATGGCAATTTTTTGGCGATTTCTTCAATCTGACTTCATATTGAAAAAAATTTACAACAGAGGGTGCTAAATAACACACTTTCAGGAAAAGTCACGGACTGGGAGACTTTAATATTTTATTGAAAAAAGGTGACATACAATAAAAAAACAGCTGTGGGTCAAATTGACCCGATTGCGGTTCAAGTGTTAAAGGAACTTGCTTTCCTGAATGAAAATGTTCCATAGATGATGGCATAACGCATGCTGCTTGAGAAGCAGTTTGCCTGGCGAGATGCAAGTTATACATTTTCTGTGAGTAAAAGTAGATTTCTGGCAATACAGTCAATCTTTTTATCCTGGTGATTATTTTGCAGATAAACCTATTAACCCCGCCCCGTAAAAAAAAAAACGGCTCTTTTGAAAGGCTCTCTTGAAAGGCTCTCGGAAAGGAACGGAGCCATAAGATAATTTCCATTACTAGTGTCCCCTGGGGCCTCTTTTAAAAAGGGATATACGCTGAAAAAATGGCGTACGCCAGTTTCTACGCAATGTTTGCAATTTATAAAATACTAACTTGACGGGAAAACGTGCGGTCCTCCACGCAAACTCTAATCCATGCGTACGCACTAAGCACAAACACGGGAGAGACGAGAAACTGCGACACCTTTGGCAGAAGGAAGAATGGAGAGAAATATGTGGAAATAATACCATAAATAAAATGTTACCTCTCATTTATCATATATGAAGTTTCTCATCAAGGGAGTGTCTCCTGTCCCCGGTAAAAAGGCTATGTGTATTTATTTTGTCATTAACCTTTTTTGGACCACTTATTTATTTATTTTGGTGACGATCCGACCTCCATGCTGCTACTCTGTTCAAACTGCATCCACCAAACAATATGATTTATCTCGACCTCCCCAAAATAACCAAAATCTGACACGGTGTGAGATGTCTTTTTTTAGCTGTTCTGTCATCATTTCCTGCGATCTTCTCCATGCAGTCAGTCAAAATGAATGAATGAATGGGCGTTTCTTTGACTATTTATAGGCAAATATGGGCGCTACGTGAAGCCCGCAAAAGCTGCACCGCATTTCGAGTCGATTGTGATTTATAAACGGAAACCGGCGTAGGACGTGCCGTACGCACTTCCCTCACCGGTACGCAATGTTCGGTGAATCGGAAAATGTCGGAAAATTTCTGTACCTATTTTTTTGCTTTGTGCTTCGTAAGCAACCTTCCCACGTGAATCCTACGCACGGCGTTAGAAATGAGGCCCCTGGTCTCAGAGCTGTGTGCGTCACTTTTTAGTGTCCCCCTCGTCTCCGTTTGTATTTGCAGATTTTAGTAAACGCTGCGCATGTTTCCTGAATTTGACGAAGATGTTTCTTAATTTGCGTGTTTTTGTCACATTAGTGTATTTATATTTGCATTGTTTTTTAAAGTGCAGCGCATTTCTCCTAATGGAAATGTTTTGAAGGGTCAATTGTTCTTGCACATTAAAGTTATTTATAACGTATTATATTTATTAAGTATTCAGTCAGGAAATTGTGTCACACTTAAATGTATACTGATAGCTGTTAATCATGTTCATCTCAGCGGTAGGATTTCTACTGCATACAATGGTACAGATACTCTGCCTTCACACGTCAGGTCAAACACTCTGAGCTCTGACTGCAATTTGCTACTTTTGTTTAATTTGAGGCAAGCTGCAGCCTATATCAAACAAGCCTAATAAGTGAATTTGAGTATGGCTCCCATCTGTGGCCCCACCCTTATAGATTCAAATCAAGCAATAAGATAATCTGTCTTTGATAATGTTTCTCGCCTCCAAGGGGCCAAACTGAATGATAGGCCATATATTTCCCACATTCTGACTTTAGATCTCTTCTTTTTGTTTCCCTCTTTGTGTCTTCTAGTCTGCTATCCCGGTCCAAGTGAGAAGACTTTCCCACCACGTTCCCACAAGTAAGAACGCTGGAGCATGATCCCCAGGGCCGCCTGACTCCAAACATCTTAACCTTGTTAAACTCACAGAACATGATGATCTATTTTGCAAGCTGATAAACACTGTGTCCTATTGTACTGCAGTTGTAATGTTCCCAGCTGTATTTCACATATTCAACTTCTACCCATGCAGAATTCCCACCGGCATGTTATAATGGAAGTATGTGTGGAGATAGAATAGCGGTTGTATAAAACACGTGTTATATTATAGTAAGCGTTTGCTACTGGGAAGCTGTACTTGGACATTTGGAAAGTATTGATGTTGCGATGAGACTGAATGCCTCAAATTCACATTCAAAATGATGCCTTTCCAATCATGTTTTCCTCATCCGTTATCTTATAGTTTCAGGTTTGTCGCAAAATTACATAGAAAACCACAATGTAGCTTTGTAACTGTGCTAACAGTAGATTGTGGATGTACATGTAGTTGCTGTGTGTCTCCAGGCCAGGTGGAGAGGTTTGTGAGGAACTCCCTCTACAGGGGCTCCCTGACACAGAGGAACCCCGTGGCTAAGCCCCAAACCAAGGCTACCTGTGCGGTATGGCCCCCCATATGGTGCAGTGAAGAGTTCAGTTCCAACATGATATAGCTATATAAATCATCTATACTGACAAAAGTATTTATAACAACAACAACAAAATGGTGTACCATTTCTTTTAAAGAGATATTGATCATTCAAGGTTGGACTTTTTGGGCAAATGATCTTACTCATGTTCTTGCCAAGAGTAACACAGGAAGATTAATCAACTGTCATGTCTGAATGTTAATTAGATAGCTACTGTAGAGCCAAGAAGCCTTTAGCTCAGCGGAGCATAGAGACTCCGGAGACAGCGTCTAACAGCTCGCCTGGCTTCTCCTGAAGGTTAAACCTCTGCACACCAGCCCTTAAGAAGTTGTTAAATAAACAAATAGCTAAGGTAACTGGCTGCTAGCTGTATCCTAATGTTTAACAGACAATCAAACGTAAAAGTGTATTGATATTTTCTCTTGCCAAAAAGGCACATAGGTGTATTTTCAAAAAATGTCCGCTATCCTAATAGATCTTGTTATTATCAAATGGATTTATTGTTGGAAATGAACTCTTCATTTACTGGTTAAACTGGGCTTTGACTTCTACTGTTGGATTATCTGGTGTTTGGTTTCTAATCAGGCTCTCTGATCCTTTTAATTAATTGCATTTTCTTCTATTGTTGATTCCTCTGTCTTAATCAAACTTACAAATTCTGTGCAATTCTCACTTTACAGAAAAAGTATGATCACTGAGCCAACTCTATTCTGGATGTTTTCTTTTAAAGATGTCTTTTATTTACCTATAAGTATGATTTCATGCATTGCATGAATAATACCAAAACATTTAACAACCATCCCAGGTAATAGTAGATTAGGGGGGAAACAATTAGTATGACCCTCGTGTTTTTATGATTATTTAAAACACATGTTGCATCCCACAGATCTGTCTGATCTGTCATGGTTGGGACCGCCAAGAATTCTGAAAACTGCCAAGAAATAACAATGAACACCTGAATGACAGCATGCATTATAAATATCAGGTGCATCCTGTTCAAAACAATTATTTAACTATTATTCAATACGTTTGAGGGAGCCAAATGCAATAATTAATTAAAAGCTGTTGTCTACATTCCAACAATCAAGGACAAATACACAGCTATAGTTCACTTTTAAATGAGGGTTTTGATTTAATTTGAACTCATTCTCACTCCCAACACAAAACGGCAGAAGTGCCGACCCCTCTATTGGCCTCACAAGCTGCATCCTGTGGCCGTCACATGTATGATTGGATTAAAAGAAGCCAGATGACAGTATAATGAGCGACAAAGTTTAACTTGACCGAGTAGTTTTATTTTAATTCACAACATTAACCACGCTTTGAAGTCTTCAGAAATACCCTGTAAATTGAAAAGTGACGTCAAGGGGTCCCGATCAAGAATCAGTGACATGCTTGAAGTGATTGACATTGACTGAAGCTCAGAATCAATGCTCCACAGACCTCTCTGCACATTCGAGTTATTTTATTATGAAACAATAGATGGGGTTGATTACCCCTGTAATGTGATCTTATAGGTAAGAATGGAGAAACCAGCTCGAGTGCGCTAGAATTTGAAAGTATGCACAGATGGAAGGCTGATGGTAGGCCATCCATTTATTTTAGCCGGGCCGGCTCAGATGATTGGTCGTGCTTTTTGCAGTGCCACGGCTTCCACAGATGAAATGTTTTTATGTATTTATTGTCAAAGCATTTAATAATATTCATTGCTATCGGGATGTTAAGAGCATTCCATGGAATATAACAAAAAGTGTTTCTGAAGTGAATTACCTACCCCACCTTTAATATCATTTCCTGTTCGTTTCTTTTCTTTAGCCTGAGTAACCATTCACAACCCTCACATTTCACACAATGATTCAGAGGTCGTCAACAGGTTTCTAATGCTTTGTAGTTTTCTGTTGTATTTGTATCTCAGTTTCTCTGAATCATGTTATGGCTAATAATAATACATTCATTAACCCAATCAAAGCAGCAATGTTAGAGAATGTAATGATCAAACAGCCAATCAACTTCTGCCTGGTCTCTCTCTGTTTGCAGAAACCAGTGATGACACAGGGACAATGAGGAGGAGGCTGAGCATCATGTGACCACACATATATATATATATAAAATGTTTCCTTGTGATATTGTTGTTTTATCTTACTGTGATATATCCATACCATATTTATAGTAAACTGTTACGTCTTAGGCTGGACTTTGATTTGTACGCACAGTAATGCATTCAACTGTGCTGTTTTAATCTGAAATCTAGATATGAGTTGTGTGTTTACATGAAAACATACACAAATATATGTATACATACATAAAATAAAATTTTAAATTGTGTTGTTTGAAGAAGGTCCAAAAAATGTGCAATACCAAACTACTAACTAGTTTGAAATGGTTCTTCTGTTTTTACATTTTGTGATGTTTTCATACAAAGTAGCTTGTTTCTTATTATTAGGAGTAAGGTTATTACAGTTATTGTGGTGTATATCAATCCAATACTTATCATGCTTTATGCACTTCGTACTGTGCATTATGACAAAAAAAGGAATTCATTGTATGTTTTCTGTTCTCTATACAGTATATGGATGCCAGGTGAAATGGACGTTAACTACTTCTATATGATCAGTAGTTTTATATTAGCCTGCATGTCGTCTCTCTCCACTTTACCTTATTTATGTCCTTCACAAAAAAGATTCGAAAATTGGGATTTATTTTTGTTCTTGTTTATAATTTAACAATGTTTTTCTGATAGATATTTAGCGAAATAAAAAGGCAAAAAGAGGCATTTTTTTTCTCACCAATTTTAACAAGAACTATATAAAATTAGTAACACATAGTATACACATTTTACATAAATAAATCATACATTATTTTTTGACACCGTTTGAACATAGAGATTGGTGACAAAAATATATAAAATGGTACTTTCATTTTTTTCATTTCATTTTTTTGTTAAAACGTCACTCTAATTATATGTGTAAATCTAGTAACACTGTTTGTCTCTAGTCTTATTAAATTGTTTACAAACTAAACTGACTGTCATCTTTTTCGTCCTGTTCAATGGCGTTTGTATTGTTTGAGAACACTGATGTGATATCACACGCAATATTCTGTTCCTTTGTACAGTTCTCTTTTCTTGGTTGCCTCCTCACAGCAGAACTGATGTCTTTGTTCACCAGTTTTACCTTCCGACCTGCGTGTTAGGTTCCTGTGGGATCATCACACATTCCTCTCCTTTGGTTTGACTTGTTAGTAGTCCTGCCTTTACATGACTGAGCAGCCTCCATGGTTCTTTAAACTCAAAGGGAGGATTCATTATTGTCTTTTAGGACACATGCATTTCAGAGAGGCTACTGTATGTTCCAATACGGAAGTATGACATTTTAAATACACAGCATTTTCATAACGTAAACAGACTCACTTTACAGTATATCACTGTGTTTGTTTATAATCTTTGCTTTTGTTATTTCTATTGGTTTAAATCCTTGGGAGGAAGTGAAACAGCTCATAAAATGATCCTGTGTCTCAATTCTGACACTTTCCTTAGAACACTGCCATGTTTTACATCGTGGACACTCGCAGTCCATGGATTTTGATCGTGTATTAGTGATTAAAAACTCGCACGGCAGCTTTGGCCCTCAGAGGAAGTGACAATGGCCCCTGTTAGCTAGTTAGCAACAATAAGGGCAAACGAACAGACGACCAAATCATCTTAGACAGGTCCATCAACCCAATGAAATGAGCAGAGGCTTCAGCGTTCCACACATTATACCAAACTAAGCATTGGGCCGCACTTCTGCACTCAAAACAGCACATGTAAGTACAGAAGGCGATTTGAGACACAGCATGACACTTTAAAGCACCCATTTTGAATATTATCCACCAGTAAACGGCCATTTATCACTTTCATTATTCCGCTTCAGACAGGGCTAACTGCACCTATATCAACCTGGGATGTGGAAAACTTTTTTTTAAAAGTTAACTTTATGTTTAGGAAAGGATCATATTTTTGGTTTTGATCATTACGTTCATATCTTAAGTTGTGTACAGAAGTAAATCAAGTTAAATGGGTTGAGTATGTGTATTTAGTTTGGCCCAAAATGTAAATAAGCACTGCACTAAATTTGCTTTTGTTTTCACACGGAACACGAACAGTGGTCTGCTGGATCAAAGTTCTGTGTCTGTTTGATTATTATCACCTGACTTCCACCTTGAATCTCTTATTATTTCTATGGCCACTAGCAACTAACAGTTTTGGGCCAAGCGGTCATCCATCTTCCATTAGATCTCGGATTGTAACAGTGAGCTAATGCTCCAGGTCATAACTGATAACAGTAATGTATTGGGCTGTGTGAAGCTGACCGTTGAGCGGCCCGACCAAGCAAGGAGGCAGAGACAGAACGTCCAAAATACAACCCAGTGTGGGCATTTATTAAATCATGAACACATGAGACACAGCCTCAATCCTGCTGTTCCATTTCGTATATGGCTTCGCCCTCTAAGGCTATCGCTATTGGGTAATCCCCCTGCGCCCCCGCGCAGCACTGAAACACTTGTAGTCCACGCCCACCCGCAAGGTGGGCCCCACCCTCGGGCCTCCTTCCGGTATAAATAGGAAGGAGGCCCGGCAATCTGCTCCCTCTTTTTTTCAGCAAACCAGCACAGTTACTGAAGCACAGCAATTGAGAATCATCATGAGCAACAACTGCGTCCGTGGTTGTGCCTCATGTGGCTCTGGGTTCATAATGAGTTATGACCTGCAGAGATAAAAGCAGTATGCGAATCCTGCCGGGGGTCAGAGCACGCGTACGCGGCTCTAAACCAGCAGGTAGCATGCACTGCGCTCGTCTCCCCTCGGGCGACAGGAAGCGGAGAGCGGACACTCTTGCTGCTGTGGCCGAGGAGGACGATTGGCCCGTCCAGGCTTACGAGCCCGCGGACGGGCCCTCGTGTCCCTGGGGCAGAGTGCCGGGCAGGAGTCCGAAGCAACTCCTGCGCCGCCTCCCTCCACGGTTCACCGTTCGGTTCTCCCCTCCCTCCTCTCCCCCGGACGGGGGAGACAGAGTCGGAGCAGGGTGCCAGCTTGGCGGCCGAACATGCTTTCCCCCTCTCCGTCACCACAGCGCGGCGGCATCTGTTACGGAGACGGCCAGAAAAATGCTACTGGACGCTCCAATCAGCCCGGACGGGCTGTTCGGACCCCAGTTCCACGCCATGGTGGAGTCCATGAAGACGGCCGCGGAACAAGTGGACGGCATTCGCCAGCATGTACAGCTGGCTCCAGTCGGCTGAGCTGCCACAGCGGCACCAACGCCCGCAGCAGCCGCGGCGTCCACGCCGGCCATAGGAGGCCGCAAGCGGAGAGACGACCACAGCAATCCCCCCGGCGGCTGCAGGGGCTCCGTCCCACGTCTCCGCTCCCGCGCCACCCCAGAGACAGGGTCTCCCGGCGGCGAGTCAAATGGGAGTGAGGCTCCCCCGCTCCTGGTCGGCTCCGCGAGAGCCTCCGAGGAAGCGGAGCCGGTAATTAAGCCGGCTGCCACTAATCTGTTGATTAAGTAGACAGCAGGGCTCCCTGCAGAAGCCTGCTGGTTTTAACCTATCGGTTAATAAACCTGCAGAGCTCGCGGCATTCCTCTGTCCGAGATACGCCTCCTACACATGGTCATAACCCATGAGCGCCGGTATAACGGCTCATGTGGACAGCACTGCACACACCTCCACTCATCCCCTGAGCCTGTACACGCCTCATGATGACAGCCGGAGTGAAACGCAGCGTGTGGAGGTTTCCTCACAGCCCTTTCGCCTCACGGGCAGCGGCGGCGAGGGCAATGCCCCGCCTCCCTCCACGGTTCACCGTTCGGTTCTCCCCTCCCTCCTCTCCCCCGGACGGGGGAGACAGAGTCGGAGCAGGGTGCCAGCTTGGCTGCCGAACATGCTTTCCCCCTCTCCGTCACCACAGCGCGGCGGAGTCTGTTACGGAGACGGCCAGAAAAGTGCTACTGGACAGTGGACACTCCAATCAGCCCGGATGGGCTGTTCGGACCCCAGTTCCACGCCATGGTGGAGTCCATGAAGACGGCCGCGGAACAGGTGGACGGCATTCGCCAGCATGTACAGCTGGCTCCAGTCGGCTGATCTGCCACAGCAGCACCAACGCCCGCAGCAGCCGCGGCGTCCACGCCGGCCACAGGAGGCCGCAAGCGGAGAGACGCCCACAGCAACCGCCCCGGCGGCTGCAGGGGCTCCGTCCCACGTCTCCGCTCCCCCGCCACCCCAGAGACAGGGTCTCCCGGCGGCGAGTCAAAGGGGAGTGAAGCTCCCCCGCTCCTGGTCTGCTCCGCGGGAGCCTCCGAGGAAGCGGAGCCGGTAATTAAGCCGGCTGCCACTAATCTGTTGATTAAGTAGACAGCAGGGCTCCCTGCAGAAGCCTGCTGGTTTTAACCTATCGGTTAATAAACCTGCAGAGCTCGCGGCATTCCTCTGTCCGAGATACGCCTCCTACACACGGTCATAACCCATGAGCGCCGGTATAACGCCTCATGTGGACAGCACTGCACACACCTCCACTCATCCCCTGAGCCTGTACACGCCTCATGATGACAGCCGGAGTGAAACGCAGCGTGTGGAGGTTTCCTCGCAGCCCTTTCGCCTCACGGGCAGCGGCGGCGAGGGCAATGGCGTGGCTCGTCACCATGACGACCATTACAGCACATCACAGAGAAGCCAGAACGGGGGAATGAGCAGTATTCCAGGCTGAGTGCCCCCAGCGGAAGCGCCCGCAGCGCAAGGGCTCGCTGCAGAAGCCTGCTGGTTTTAACCTATCGGTTAATTAACTGCAGAGCTCGCTAATTAAGCCGGCTGCCACTAATCTGTTGATTACCAGCAGGGCTCGCTGCAGAAGCCTGCCCGTTTTAACCTCGGTTAATAACCTGCAGAGCTCGCGGCATCCCTCTGTCCAAAATACGCCTCGTACACACGGCCTTAATAAACCCATGAGCGCCGTTATTTAACGCCTCATGTGGGCAGCACTGCACACACCTCCATCCATCCCCTGAGCGTGTACGCGCCTCATGATGAGAGTCGGAGTGAAACGCAGCGTGTGGAGGCTTCCTCGCAGCCCTTTCGCCTCACAGTGGCGGCGAGGGCAATGGCATCACAGAGAAGCCAGAACGGGGGAATGAGCAGTATTCCAGGCTGAGTGCCCCCAGCGGCAGCGCCCGCAGCGCCACGGCGCCAGGTCTCGCTGCAAGAAGCCTGCTGGTTTTAACCTATCGGTTAATAACCTGCAGAGCTCGCGGCATTCCTCTGTCCGAGATACGCCTCCATACACACGGTCATAATAAACCCATGAGCGCTGTTATAACGCCTCGTGTGGGCAGCACTGCACAGACCTCCATTCATCCCCTGAGCGTGTACACGCCTCATGATGAGAGCCGGAGTGAAACGCAGCGTGTGGAGACTCCCTGGCGTGGCTCGTTGCCATGACGACCACAGAACATCTCGAGCATGTGCGCTCGCTCTTAGAGTGTTTCTCAGAGTGGCAGCGCGTGTGTCTGATGGAAAGATGGATGAGCAGGCTGATCAGCAGAGGATACGTCCTGCAGTTCGCCTCTCCCCCCCCCCCACAGTTCAATGGGATACAGGAAACACTCCTGTCCTCCCAGAAGCTATGTCTTGCGCTCCAATCCGAGCTGCTGGAACTCCTGTTGAAAGAGGATATTTCCAGGGTTCCTCAAAGGGAGGAAAATCAGGGGTTTTCACTCCCGTTATTTTTCTAATCCCGAAAAAGACTGGGGGAATGAGACATCCTCGATCTGTCAGTATTCCACATGCTGACGATCAAACAGTTGCTGGAATGTTTTCACCAGGAAGACTGGTTCACTTCCACCTGAAGGATGCATACTTCCACGTACCCATCATCCCGAAACACAGGAAATTCCTGCGTTTTTCATTCAGGGAATATCAGACCAGACAATCGTCTGCCGTTCGGATATTTCCTGGCTCCTCGCATTTGTGTAGAGAAGGCTGGAGCCACTACACAGAGGAGGGATGAGAGTGTGTTTCCTCTGGACGACCTGCTATTTGCTGGCTCGCCCCAGGGAGGAAGTCGCTTTACAGACGGTACATCTCGTATCGCATCTGTCAAAGCCTGGGTTTCATAATAAATTGGAAGAAGAGCTGTCCTCTTCCCTCTCAGACAATCGTTTATCTGGGAGTGGAGTTAAACTCAGCCAGCATGAGAGCGCGAATCTCGCGGCAGCGAGGGGAAGAACTGACAGCTCTCCTCCGGCGTGTCACAACCCACACAGCCCTCTGCGTGACGCAGCTGCTCGGCGTTGGCGTCAGCTGGTCACGTGATGATCCCCCTGAGTCTCTTCCAACAGGGGGACACTCCAGAGGTGGTTCATTCGCTGCAGAAGCCTGCTGTTTTAACCTATTGGTTTATAAACTGCAGAACTCGAGGCATTCCTCTGTCCCAGATATGCCTCCTACACACGGTCATAATAACCACGAGCACCGTTATAACGCCTCGTGTGGACAGCATGCACACACCTCTCATCCCCTGGGCGTGTACGCGCCTCATGAGGAGAGACGGAGTGAAAGGCAGCGTGTGGAAACTCCCTCGCAGCCCCTTTGCCTCACGGGCAGCGGCGGCGATGGCGTGGCTCGTCACCATGAAGACCATTACGGCACTTCACAGAGAAGCCTCTCCCCCCAGCAGTTCCATGGGATACAAGAAACACTCCTGTCATCCCAGGAACAGTGTCTTGCGCGGTTTTTACCCCCTATTTTTCTAAATCTCCTCTGTCCTGTGCGCGCGCTGTCTTGCTATGTGGCGCGCACGGCTGCCTTGCGCCATTCTCAGCGCCTGTTTGTGCACTATAGAGAGCGCTCGATCGGGCAACCTCTGTCTGCACAGCGGCTGTCACACAGGTTGTGTAAGGCTGTGTCACAGGCATATGTCTCCTCTGGGGTGGAGCCCCCGGAGAACATCAATGCGCACTCCACCAGAGGAATTTCCTCCTCCACGGCTTTGCACGGAGGAATGTGGAGTGGAAGATATTTGCACGGCTGCATCTTGGTCTTCCCCCTGTTCGTTTATTCATTTTTATTTGAGGGATGTCTCCCATTCCTCTCTGACACACCCTGTACTGGGTGTCCTGTCGGAGTGAGGGACGTCAGGGAGCCAGCTGTCCGCCTCTCTCCTGCCTCTCGGCACGCGGAGAGCGGCCCTTTTCCCCTCTTATAGGAGGGATGTTCTTTTTTCCTCTGACACACTTTGTACGGAGTGCCTGGTCAGAGTGAGTGACGTCAGGGATCCAGCTGGGCGCTCTCCTACCTGTCTGACACGCAGAGAGCTGCTGTTCCCCCTCTATTATCGCTGCGCAAGGTGGGACCTTCGTCTCTACTTTCTCACAGCGGCCGGTATGTATTGTTCTATTCATGCCTATCACACCGTTGGGAAGATAGGCATGTTTTGCTATGTTCCAGGGACGGTGATGCGCCACTACACATGGCACAACAGGCATGGAGTGTTATTTAGCAGGTGTGTCTGTGCTTCTAGTGCCGGGCGGACCCAGTGGGGCGCAGACTACATCATGCTTCGCCCTTAACCCAATAGCGATAGCCTTAGAGGGCGAAGCCATATACGAAATAGAACTGAGGTTACCTACTGTAACCCCAGCTTCTATGAGTAAATGGCGCAGCCCTCTAAGCGCTGGGCCCCACTGGCTCTACGAATAGCTGAAGAAAAGTTATTTGGTATGGCAGCAGATTGCCGGGCCTCCTTCCTATTTATACCGGAAGGAGGCCCGAGGGTGGGGCCCACCTTGCGGGTGGGCGTGGACTACAAGTGTTTCAGTGCTGCGCGGGGGCGCAGGGGGATTACCCAATAGCGATAGCCTTAGAGGGCTGCGCCCATTTACTCATAGAAGCTGGGGTTACAGTAGGTAACCTCAGTTTCTCCCTGAACACAGCCTGCAGCCACAAGGATCTCACACCACACTCGCAGCCTAAAAAGAAAACAGCACCTAAATACACACAAAGACTAACAAGACACAGGTGAGGGGGGAGCAATTAGACACAGGTGGGGGGGGGGAGGAGACAACACAGGGCACTAGGTGCACACAATCAGCAACAGACATGGGGAAAGGGGAACACTTTTCAGAATAAAGCCACGAAACAGAGACAGACAAACTAGTTACATAAATTACATATATTCCCCTGCTTCCTGTGCAATGTTTTTAGTGCTATATTACCCTTAACGGAGGCCGAGATCTATGGGCCAAGAGATCACCTCCGTTACAGGCTGGTAACCTTCAAACTGGTGCTGTAAAGTTGGACTTTGTTTAATCATCTAAAATAATCTCCCAGTTATTTGGGAACTTTTTGATGTAGTATAGTGCTACATTATGGTGCACCACCAACTACTGACATTCTCCAGGGAAAGCCAGGTGATGCACACATTGGCCAGCTCCGATGGAATATATTGTGTTGTTCCTATAGTTCTTATGATGTTGGTGACATCAGCATATCCACACATTTCTGCCCCCTCCTGCTGGAATATAAAGAGATGATGGAACAGCTGATAAGAGATACCACAACGTCACTCTCTCTGTGGTTCAGTCTCCCTGCAGTCAGGGTCCACTCTCTGTGATCCACAGCTCCAGAGAGAGAAGGCTCTGCCATCAGTCCTGCACCTGTAAGTAGTAATAATGATACTGTTTCAATCACATTAGTATGCATAACAAAGTCGCAGGTCACACCTCCCCCAATTATGCAAATGAGCTAAGTCCCGCCTCCCTTTGTTCGAGGTGTGATATCCCAAGTAGGTGTGAGATCCGTCGATAGGAGGGGGGTGATGTGTATTCACAGGTGTGAAAAGCCCCAACTGTTGCGCCTTATGGTGTATAATTAAAAATTATAATTAAAATGCTGTTTCAATCACATTAGTATGCACAAAAAGTGACATGGGGATCGCCCCCCCCCCCGTTTGTGTGTGTGTGTGTGTGTGTGTGTGTGTGTGTGTGTGTGTGTGTGTGTGTGTGTGTGTGTGTGTGTGTGTGTGTGTGTGTGTGTGTGTGTGTGTGTGTGTGTGTGTGTGTGTGTGTGTGTGTGTGTGTGTGTGTGTGTGTGTGTGTGTGTGTGTGTGTGTGTGTGTGTGTGTGTGTGTGTGTGTGTGTGTGTGTGCGTCTGCATCTGCATTTGCATCTGTAGCCTGTTATTGTCTCATTATACTGAATGAATCAAAGTAAATATATAAGTCGTCATGAACACATCTGTCCTTCAGACAGAGGGCTGCTGTGCCTCCTGTCATCATTAATGGACGTCTCGTTAAAATGACCGCTCAGAGGAGAGGAGTTCTCATTTCTCTAACCGCCTGCTGCTTCCCCTCCTCTCTCCTCGGTTCCCCTCCTCGGCTCCCCCTCCGCTCGCATCTCCTGTGGGCGGGACTAAGTCTCGAGGATAGGAGTCGAGGAGGGGAGTTAGAAAAATGAGAAAGGGCCATGTCAGCCCAACAACCACACATCTTTGCTGCCTTACAACATTTGTTATCAAGTATTATTGGATGGTGGAATTAAATTAGAATGATGCACATTGAATGCAAATGTGTGTAATCATTTAAATACAAATAAATTAAATATGACTTAATATGAATTGCCCAGGGTTTAAGGAGGTCATCTTTCAGGATGTAATGGCTTTATTCTACTTTTGTGTATTTCTTTGACATTTTAATATATTTTTTAAAATGCACTATTTATTGTTTTATTTAAAAGATCTTGGGTCATCATACATTTAACTGTATTATTTTTGGTTTGCTTTGTATGCAAGAACAAGTATGGCTCTACCTAGGAGTTGCATCACAAATAAATGTGTGCTAAGCTTCACAGGGTAAATAATGATGAGTGTTTGTTGGTTTGTATTTTTGTTTTTGTAATTTGGGGGAACTGAACCTTTTAACAAATTCCTCTACCGCTATAATTCCTCTTCCTATAGCCTAGGATCCTTCTCGTTAGCATACTCAATTAGGACACAGTGTTTGACAATTTATAATTATGATATGTTATAAGTCAGTATTTTTTCATCATGTTTTAGGCAGAAAAAATATTGCTGAGATTTATACATGATGAAAGCTGTTTTTTTATCCAGATCCAGACATCGATGCCTCCTGGTACACGGGCCGGGGGATCAGGCCCGTGGGGAGGTTTGGCCGGAAAGTCCCAAGAAGAAAAGATCATCTGGCTTCCATCAGAGCCAGAGGGTACGCACCAGCAACTGACCCTGACGCTAATGTTTGGATTACACAGTAAAAGCCCACGCATGATTGAGTATCTACTGTGTCCTTGTGTGTTCATTTGGAATGAGGTTCTGTACTTTTGAATAAATTGCATAAGTCATTTTCTGTAAACTTTTTGTAGTAAATTTCCCCCCCAAAAAAAAGATAATATGGTTTGTGTCTTACTCCAAAATGTATAACTTCCATTAATGCAAACGGAATATGTATATAACTATTAAATCTGATTTGGAACGACTATTACATGAACAATTGACTGTTTACTCAGAGTTGATCTTAACGCTCAATTTTCAGAGTCAAAAGTAAAAAAATAAAAAAACTTTAACTGAATCAATAAAACATTAGCCCTTCAAATAATTCTTCACTATTTCATACTTCAGCTTTCACAGGTTTATTTTCACTGTAATTTATTGAGAAACAGATTGAAATGAATCAAAGCTTTTCTGAGATCACTCAAGGGGTTTGCACAACATCTGCTAAATCTGAAACAGCAGTATTGAAGCTTTTTATTCACAAGATTGATACACTTAAGACAACCAAATAATTTCACTGCATTTGATCTCGCCGGGGGGGGGGGGGGGCCACTCAGGCTTACATGAGTTGGTTTCAATCAGCACAACAAAGCCTTGTTTCAGAGTCCATTAATTATCACACATTTCAGCATTGTTTTAAATCACAATGCAGTATTCCAAATTTGTAACAGTCCAAAGCCCACATTTGGAGCCCTCCTGCAGAGAACAACTGTTGGAGACAACATGAGAGAATCTTTCTGACAGCGTGCAGGGAAGAGAAGCTCCAACTGACCAAAGCAAACGGGAACACCATTTGACCTATAGTCAGTCTCTAAAGTCATGGTGTCACTCAAGCATTTTTCAATTTTTTATGATTGTTAATCCAAAATTTCAAAAATGTGCATCACACCTCTAAAATCATTTTGACAGAACAAACATGTAAAAACAACACTTCCTGGTACTGACAGGAGAAATTGTGCAGATGTGACATATATATTTAGTTATATACTGTATTTGGGAAAAGCCTGTATTTCTTCTTGAGGGATAGAAGATTTATATCAATCTAATGTGTGTCATGTATAGCAGAAATATTTGCTGTTAGTTTAGCGTATAGACTATACAGATACCTTAAAGGTCACCTATTATGCAAACTCCACTTGTTCATGTCTTTTATACATCAACATGTGTCCCCTCTTCTTCATGTCTCTTCTACATCAACATGTGTCCCCTCTTCTTCATGTCTCTTCTACATCAACATGTGAATACACACTACCGCCGCCTCCTGGTAAAGAGAGTTATTGCCACTCACGCATGCGCAGTTCGTATGTGCTTCTTGGCCGTCGGCTGAAGTCTGCGTTGTGTTCCAGTGCGACACATGGCCAAGACGCAGAGACGTGAGGCGACACAACAGTCGGGGGCCCGTTGTAGGTGTCACTACCCGATCTGTCCCCCTGCCCGATCGGTACTGCGCATGTGCGAGATGGTCCGCCATATTGGACAACTCCGGACGGCAACCCAAGATGGACACTTGACACAGTGGCTCATTTGGCAAAGCCCAAAAAGAAAAGTCGAGAGGGATGAGTTATTGTTATTACAACGTGACTTCACTATTATTTTAAAACTCTTTTTATTGGGTTCTTTTATTTGGGGTTCTACATCTACATAGGTGTATTTCCGTCATCCGTCATATCCGTCATATTGTATGGCAACTCAAGAGGGCCATCATACACGGTCAAATTCCGAACATTTAAACATAGCCTACACTTCATTCTTTACTTTGTCCGTTATTATATGTAGAAGATATTACTTTTTTCTCCGTCATGTTGTTTCCATAGCAACAACTTCAAACAAGCATAGCCTACACTTCATTCTTTACTTTGTCCGTTATTATATGTAGAAGATATTACTTTTTTCTCCGTCATGTTGTTTCCATAGCAACAACTTCAAACAGGAAGTTAACCTAAATTACATTTAAGACACTGCAACGAAAGTAACGAAAACAATGTAAAATCCTTTTCCGTTTCACGGAACACAAATTGGGTTATTCATAATTATGTTTACACTGTCGATTGTTATTTTTTAACATTCAAACATAAAAAATAACAACTAACCACTAGCCGCAAAGTTAGCATTACAGCCACTGCTCCGTTTGAGTGGTGAGTGGTGAGTGGCTCTGACACACCTTCTGACCAGCTGATCAAGTCCCCAATGCTGGAAGCATCACAATTGATGTCAGGTATCTTTCTGGTCCTGACAGAGGAGTCCCCCAGCTGAGTGTATGGGTCCCCCTCTCCCAGGCCCGGTTCTACGGGGGTGCATAAGGGTGCATTGCACCCTCAGTTGAGTCGTTATGCACCCTCATTTGAAAAATTAAAAGTGAAAAAAAGAATAAATTAAAAGTGAAAAAAAAAGTGAAAGATATTACATATATAATAACAATAATAATAATAGTATTATTAATAATAATAATAAGAAGAAGAAGAAGAAGAAGAAGAAGAAGAAGAAGAAGAAGAAGAAGAAGAAGAAGAAGAAGAAGATAGTTTAAATAAAATACATCGTAATTGTGGTTAAATAACATTGTCTGCTGCATTTATTTGGTCAATTTAAACGGTAGGTGCGGTGCGCGTGACCTGTGCCCCTGCGTGTTCGTCATTTGCAAAGTGACCAGCAGGAAAAAAAAGAAAAACAGACCTTGTTGAAGGTCGCAGGGGCCCCACATTTTGCAAGCATGTTCCACACAAGTTAAGCAACACACTTTTAAAGTCTCGGAGCGCCAAGCACCTTTTTTCCATTTATTTCTATTTTTTTCCCCTCCCTCACCACAACGGTGTCAGTTTCTTAGCTCCAGACAGGATTTTGTGAGAAAGACGTTCGATTGAAAAAAAAGTTCTGGGTGGGTTGCGGTTTCCATATTTCAGATTCCTGATCTGGGTCCTATTTAGAGGCCCCCTGTGAAAAAATTATCTCTTTAGCCCTTTCCAAAGTCCTTTAAAAACTCATGCAGCACAGTGGCATTTCAAAAGGCCTTAAGGGAAGGTGTTGTTACATTTTAAGCCATAACCTTTGACATTTGGCGGCACCAGAGGGATTAATCTGCATCCCCCATCTCCCTGCACTTCTCCTCAAACTCTTCTCCCAGCTCTCTCATCAACTTTTCCTGTGCTCTCTTGACCTTGTTCTTATCAATCACTTTACTTGTGTTGTCTTCTGTGATGATTCCTGCATCAATCAGAGCTGCAGTTGGCCTCAGCCCTATGCCATACCTTACACTAAGCGCAATATTTGGAATATCATCATAGTTTTTCAGTCCTTTTGTTGAAGCTGCAGGCTCAGGTTCAGTTTCAGGGAAGAGCTCAACTTCAGGGACAAACTCATCTTCAGCATCACTCTCCAATTCCAGATCCTCATCACCATCTGCCAAAAATCTCTTAACATCCTTCCTGGCTGCCTTGTCTGCTGCTGCAGCATTTCCCTCCTTGCTCCTTCTCCTTTCCTCAGCCATGTTTTCCATCCCCTGCCTTTCCAATGTCCTCACCTGTCTCTTGTGCTCCTGTAGATCAGGGGCCCCATTTGGTGGGGTGCTTTACTTCCAACCTTCTCTTTCTGTCCCTTCTCCCACAACTTGTAATCCGACACTTGCAAGTGAAAATATCAAATAATTTGACTAACTTGACACTAAACCTCTCTTTGGCATCAAGTTTGCCTTTCCCAAGGGAAAACGTCAGTGCCTGATTCCAGACCTCCTTGAGCTTGGACATGATGGTCACCTTTTCATTTATAACAGGTGGCTTGAAAAGAGCATTCGCTTTGCTCCACTGACCAATCAGACCAGGGAAGATGTCACCCACCAGCTGGTCCACTGGGTAGTTCCTCCCACCATCTTTAGTTTGATCCCTCAAGTAGCTGCCATAACTCAGGATATCCCTCACAATTGGCAGTTCAGACACCAACATCTCTCGCCCAGGGTTAGGATTACCATGAGCTCAACATAATTATGTACAGTACAAGTCCACAGGCAAGAATATGTTATTTGCATGTCATTTTATTTATGAGTATGGAATTATGGAATTCTAACACTGGAGCTTGTTATTATTTAACTTGATCATTTTGCTTCAGTTTGTGGGCTACAGCCAGTTTATGTTAGCAGCACGTTAACAGCTTCATCCTCTGAACGTGTGTTCAAAAAAGTGCAGGAACCCAGAACACAGACAAAAAACATAACCCCCTTCACATCTCAACTATTGTAACGGGTCCCCGATATGACCAGTGATGATACCTGTATTAAGCACCTTGCAGATCGCTTCTCTGATTGTTTTATTGCACAACAAAATCATGTATATTAACTTTCTCTTCTATGCATTTCAGTTCTTCATTAACATTCTTTAATTAACACTTCGCTTTCCTGACACGGTTCCACTAACATACATTCACTGTCAGTTACCCTTTTCTGTGATAAACACATATTTCACTTGAATTTCACATTCAGTAGACATTTATTGTACCTTAAAAACATTTTTCCACAGTATTAAATGCTACTCTTCTAAAAACTTGAGAGTAGCATAGTAGCCCTTTAAACTGTCATGTCGAGCATTAACTGCAAGTCACTCAAATGCATAAACTGGAGAATAATTATGTTACAAGTATTACAGAAAACATATCCAAGTGTAACAAACATCCAGTATTAACCTTACTGTTTTTTACTAACAGTAGCCAACTAATAATTTTCATAAAGTGCATATTTATTCCAAACTCACAATATATATATATATATGCATATATATATATATGTAATCAAACATAATGCACAATGGTACACAGTATCCAAACTCTTTAGGCACTGGTCAGAGGCGTTCATGTAAAGCAGATCGCCAGAATCCAATACTGGTAAAAACGTTGCAGAGATCAAATGTTTCCTTGTCTGAAAGGAGAAACCTAACTTTAAAACAACATTTTCAGTCTGTGACTTGAAAGATAAGTTCTGATCAATAATAAAAACCTGGATATGTGTATGTAGTGACCCTTTCAATTTCAATGTCAGTCCCTTGAACAGTACAAATGTTGGGGAGAAAATAAGTTAACTTTTTGCCATTTGAGAATATCATGAGTTTGGAGTTGTCTGCATTTAATACTAACTTGAGTTGAGATAAATGGGATGGAATAACATCAAAGGCAGACTGGAGGAAATCAAGACTTAGCTCTATAAGAGGATGAACAATAAATAACAGTATCATCTGCATAAAAATGGAAAGGAGCATTTGATAAATTATTAGAGATTTTTTACATATATGGTGAAATTATTGGTCCTAATATGGAACCTTGGCGCACACCCTTTCAAATCAAATCAATCAAATCAAGTTTTATTTATATAACGCATTTATAAACGATTTGTGGTCGAGCCAAAGTGCTGTACAAATAATAAACATACCCTACAGTAAAGACATTTTACAGCTAATACAACAGCAGTTTGTTCAGAATATCAGTATGAGAAGAAAACGACACCCTCTATCCTTAGACCCTCACATCGTACAAGGAAAGACTTCCGGAGAAAACCCACAGTTTAAAGGGAAAAATGGGAGAAACCTCTGGGAGAGCAACAGAGGAGGGATCCCTCTGTTAAGCCAATCACAACGCGTGACGTCATTGGGCGTGATGTCATTGGTAAGCGACGGAAATACACCCGAGCAGATACTGTATGGTACCCCGAGCAGATGATATGGTACCTACACCGTGGTTGCGGTCGGATTGTTTAAAAATCAGCTCCTAAGTTCTAACCCTATCTCCTATTCCTTGACCTCTGAGTGAAACGTCACGGGGTTAAGGGATAGTGGATAGGAGAATTCAAAAGGACTTAGGAGAAGAGACTGCGGTACTTTAGAGAATCCGAATGCACTTTCACTATCCGACGTGTTTATGATGCGCCAGCGGGCGTCATTGTGTGCGTCTGCTGCTGTGGTAAAACTATGGAAATACAGTGTTCTATAAAACGGACTACATGGATGTTTATAAAGAACGAGGGACTACTGTAAACTCAGAGACTCTGCGCCGTGCTCTGATGCTGTTGCTTTATGCTTTATGAACGTGAACAACAGAGAAACATATTCTTCATGATGTTGGAGCACCACCCAATGGCGGTGGTGGAAGGTTCACCTCTGCTCCGCGCGTCCCTTGATGAGCATGATGAGCTGGTCAAATTATAAGAGAGGGGACTCAAAGCATCAGAATAAAGTTAAACAATAAACTGCTTTAATGGTAAAAAATAACAATACATAATACAGAGCACTCCGCTACAGTACAAAATACAGGGCACTCCGGACTCAAGTCCTACCACCGTGTGATATACGTACCACGACAGCCAGTCAGAACAAGAGCGCCGAGCACTAAGAATATCACAATATTTATACACAGGTGGGGAGGAGTCGTGTCGGTTGCTCCTCCCTAGCTATTTGTAATTGCGATCTCACTTCTGGGCGAGCTAGCCAATGAGTTGGCAGTTCTCCATTGGATGGTTTCACTTCTGGGCGGGACCCCAGGCAATGAGTCAGCAGTTGTTGATTCCATCTGTTGCTTCACCTCCTGTGTGTGTGTGTGTGTGTGTGTGTGTGTGTGTGTGTGTGTGTGTGTGTGTGTGTGTGTGTGTGTGTGTGTGTGTGTGTGTGTGTGTGTGTGTGTGTGTGTGTGTGTGTGTGTGTGTGTGTGTGTGTGTGTGTGTGTGTGTGTGTGTGTGTGTGTGTGTGCCCCTCTGCCCGCAAGCAATCCCCCAACAATGCTTTGGAGTCATGACAGAGGACTCTTTGACAGAACGCACACCCATTCCCCTTTAATCATCTTTAACGCACACACATCTTTATCATGCAGCACATCACACAAATGTCACATGTCTTTCTTTATGAAAGCCATACTTGTATATGTTCTCCATAGGATTAGTTAACTAACAAAGGTTAACTGTTTCTTATAGCCTAAGGCCATCTCTGAACTTCCTTCCGGCCCGAAGTTAGCTCACTCAAAATGAATACATCCATTGATAATTCAGAACGACTATTGTCTCGTTAACTGTGTGAATCAATCGTCTCATGCTCTTCTAATATCTGGAAACTGCAACCAGACTTTCTGAAAAATACTTATCGACAGGTAATCTTTCCACTCAAGGCAGAAATCACAGGTTATACTGTACCTTACCTACTCACAAATAGCCAAAAAAACACCTTTTGATTATAACACAAAAGTGGAAGAAAAAGACCATTTGCGCTAATCTACTTCAACTTAAAATGGGACATTATTAAAATGAATATACCAGAAATACACTGTATTAAACTTTCTGCTATAACACGTTACTTTAATACTTCAAATCCCCCTTTGGATCTCTCCTTAAGAGATCCACACCGTGTACCTAGTACTTGAAACCTTCATGGGGACAGAACACAACTTTCAATGGCAGTGAAGGAACTATCAGAGGGGTAACCTGAGTGCTAGAAAGCAGTATCCTTGTGTGGTGAATCATCAGGGCCCTCCTCCCCCTCAGAGGAATACGCCAACAAGGGCAGCTGATAGGGAGCGGGAGATGCGGCCTTCCCTTCAATGGTGGAACTGATCAATCTGATCAGACAGAAGTAGACTCCTCTGCTTCCTTCTGATGTCCCCCAGCCTGTGTCCTCAGGATCCTGCTCCTCCAGTCCACTGATGGCGGCTTCCGGGTCGAGTCCTAGACGAGAGCCAGGTCCGTCCTGATGTCGTCCAAGGTCCTAGTCGGAGGTTTCCCGACCGCATACTGGCTCCAGTGCTACCAGTTGTCCCCCTTTCCTCCGAGGCGGACGGCATGAGAGGTCCTCCGGGTCACTCGATGGGGGCCGGAGAACCTGGGGCTGAGCCACTTAGGCCTGATGACCTTCAGCCAGACGAACTCCGCTGTGTCGGCCTCGTGCTCCTTGGGTCCCCCTTTGGCGTCAGCAACCTGTGTGGAGAAGTCTGATGACCTCTACTTCCTTTCCTACGCTCAGGGCTCCTGGGCCTGGGAACTGATAGAGCTCCTGATTGACATAAGGGCCAGAGGCAAGGCGTCTAACCATTTCATGCCTGTCTCCTAACATGGTTTGCTGAGTTTCTGTTTGATGTTCTGGTTCATCCTTTCTACCTTTCCCTGAGATTGGGGGTGATAGACGGCTCCGAAACTGTGTCTTAGTCCTAGGGACTGTTCTACTGTGCGTAGGTCATGGTTCCTAAAATGAAATGACTAAATTGAACAATAAACGTACACCACCCCAAATTGATCATGTTGTTGATAGTGCTACAGATGCGCTGCGAATAAAATTAGACTCTGTTGCTCCTTTGAAAAAGAAGAAAATAAAACAACATAGATTAGCTCCATGGCATAATGCCGAAACCCGCAAAATAAAGCAAAAGTCGAGACAACTTGAAAGGATATGGCGTTCCACTAAACTTGAAGAATCTCGTTTAATTTGGCAAATTACACTCAATGAATATAAGAAAGCACTGCGTAAAGCGAGAGCAGCATACTACTCTTCATTAATAGATGAGAATAAGAATAATGCAAGATTTCTTTTCAGCACTGTAGCCAGGCTGACAGAGAGCCACAGCTCGACTGAGCCTTCTATTCCCATAGCACTCAGTAGTAATGATTTTATGTGCTTTTTTAACGATAAAATTGTTACTCTTAGAAACAAAATCAATGACCTCTTGCCTTTAACCAGTATAGTGTTATCAACAGCTCCCGGAAACGTAAGTTCTAATATTACACTAGATAGTAAACTAGAATGTTTTTCAGCCATAAACCTTGAACAATTAAATTCAATGATTCTCTCTTCTAAACCATCAACGTGTATCTTAGACCCGATTCCAACTAAGCTGTTAAAAGAAGTTTTTCCATTAATTAGCACTTCTTTATTAAATATTATGAATATGTCTTTATTATCAGGCTATGTTCCACAATCACTCAAAGTAGCAGTGAAAAAACCGCTTCTTAAAAAGCACAACCTCGATCCAGAGGTTTTAGCCAACTATAGACCTATTTCTAATCTTCCGTTCCTCTCAAAGATTCTTGAGAAAGCAGTCGCAAAACAGCTGTGTGATTACTTAAAAAACTATGATTTATTTGAAGATTTTCAGTCTGGCTTTAGAACACAACATAGCACAGAGACAGCTCTGGTTAAAGTCACAAATGACATTCTAATAGCCTCTGACAAGGGACTTGTCTCTATTCTTGTCTTGCTCGATCTTAGTGCTGCATTTGATACTATCGACCATGATATCCTATTGCAAAGACTAGAGCACTTAGTTGGCATACAGGGAACTGCTTTAGGCTGGTTTAGGTCCTATCTATCTGAACGCTCTCAGTTTGTACGTGTCAACGATGAATCTTCCATGCAAACCAAAGTTAGCCATGGAGTGCCACAGGGCTCAGTGCTTGGACCTATTTTGTTCACCCTATATATGCTTCCGTTAGGCAATATTATAAGGAATCATTCTGTAAACTTTCATTGTTATGCGGATGATACTCAACTATATTTATCAATCAAGCCTGATGAAATTAATCATCTAAATAAAATTCAAGACTGCCTCAAGGACTTAAAAACGTGGATGACCTTACATTTTTTGATGTTAAACACGACCAAAACTGAAGTTATTGTACTTGGCCCGAAGAATCTACGAAACAAATTATCTAAAGATATATTAACTATGGATGGCATTAATTTGGCCTCCAGTGAGACTGTAAGGAATCTTGGTGTTATATTTGATCAGGATTTATCCTTTAACGCCCACATAAAATCAATTTCAAGGACCGCCTACTTCCATCTACGTAACATTGCAAAAATCAGGCATATCTTGCCTCAAAACGATGCAGAGAAACTAGTCCATGCATTTGTTACTTCAAGGCTGGATTATTGTAACTCCTTATTATCAGGGTGTACCAAGAAGTCAGTCAAATCGCTTCAGCTGATTCAAAATGCTGCAGCTCGTGTACTAACCAGAGTTAGGAAAAGGGACCACATTACTCCTGTTCTGGCTGCCTTACACTGGCTCCCTATAGAACACAGGATAGAATTTAAAATTCTTCTTCTCGCCTACAAAGCCCTTAATGGGCAGGCGCCATCTTACCTTAAAGAACTCATTATACCCTATTGTCCTACTAGGGCATTACGTTCCAAGAATGCAGGGTTGTTGGTTGTTCCTAGAGTCTCTAAAAGTACAATGGGAGCCAGAGCCTTTTCTTATCAAGCTCCACTTTTGTGGAATCAGCTTCCAGTTTGTGTTCGGACGGCAGACACCCTATCCGTTTTTAAGAGTGCGCTTAAGACCTTCCTTTTTGATAAAGCTTATAGTTAGGGCTGATTAGATTCAGCCCCTAGTTTTGCTGATATAGGCTTAGTTTGTCGGGGGACATCTTACTTCTTCCTTCTCTCTGTCTATACCTGTGTACTCTCATGTTCCGATTAACCCAGCTTCCCCAAATGTCTTTCTTTTTGGTGTCTATATACGCCGGGATCCGGAGTCATGGATGATCCTGCGGTCCTGTGTCATGGATTGCGAGTCCTGGATCTTGAGTCGTGGCTGTGGTCCTGGATCATAAGTCCTGGATGGATATACTCATGGATTCATCTTCCTATTATACACACATGCATTTCCAAACATTTGGACTACCTATGTTACAAATGTATTATCTTTTCAATTTACACACGGCATCTATTGCACGTCTGTCCGTCCTGGGAGAGGGATCCCTCCTCTGTTGCTCTCCCTGAGGTTTCTCCCATTTTTCCCTTTAAACTGGGTTTTCTCTGGAAGTTTTTCCTTGTACGATGTGAGGGTCTAAGGACAGAGGGTGTCGTATTGTCATACTGATATTCTGTACAAACTGTGAAGTCCACTGAGACAAATGTAACATTTGTGATATTGGGCTATATAAATAAACATTGATTGATTGATTGATAAACCCATTATACCCCTCCTGGAAACATTGTCCTCCAAACTATAGAGACCATTTTTTCCCAAATAAGATACTTCAGAGTACTCATCTTCACATACAAAGTTATTTCAAAGTCCTATGACTCATCATCAGGAAAACTTTCACCTGTCAAAAAGAATCAGCAATGTTAAAAATCAAGTTACATAGTCATCAAGCCATGCAGGGATCATGCAGAGTCATACTAAGTTCATGCGTCATGTCTCACAATGGTTCAACTAACATGGCATAGTCAAAAATCCATTGCCAAAATAAAATCACCTTTTGTCGGTGGGTCAGTGTTACTGTAACAGTCAGGAATTGACAACTCATGTCCTATAGTACACTGAAAAAAAGGGGAAAGTGGGGTTGTTCAATTTGCAAATATGCATATATGAAACATAATTTATTCATGTTTCTCGTCAAAACATGAATCAATCATGTAGAACTATTTTCACTTGAGGGGTGTGCGGGTCTACCATTTTTTCTTCCCGCATCGGAGGAGTAAGCTGGTTCTGTCCCGAGAACATCTCTACAAGGTAAAAGCTATTTGAAGTTATTTAATGTCATTAAATGTTCGTCATAGTTACAAGTTATCACAAGACGCATTGTTTGCAAAAAGCAGAGTTCACATTTGCCGTTACAACGAGCAACGTAAATACAGCTGTCAATTTGTAAACATTGTCATTCACTGGTGTTAGCTAGGATAAAGCCATGAAAATCATAAGGTGAGTTTATATTGATTGACTTGTGTTTAGCGTTTTTTTTTATACTGTGAGTATTTGTAGAGCGTAAGTTCGGCAGTTGCTTGATTTACAATATTTAAAACTATGAACCTTGCCCAAGGTTATGCACATTAAACTGAGCACAGTGGGGAGGGGGAGTTATCCCAGCTAGACATTTTTGATTCTAAAACATTCTGAGAATGTTACATTCATTGTTCTAAGAATGTTTTCAGCGGGAAGTTTTCTTTTGGTTCTCAGAACGTTCTCCTGAAAGGTAGGATAACCTTCTCTAAAAACATTCTTAAAATGTTTGGTGATAACATTGTTAGAACATTATGGCTTACTATTCTTAAAATGTTTTCAGCCGGAAGCTTTTGTTTGGTTCCCAGAATGTTCTTCTGAAAGGTAGGAAAACGTTCTCTAAAAACATTCTTAAAATGTTTGGTAATAACCTTCTTAAAATGTTTTTGATAACATTGGTAGAACATTATGCCCTACTATTCTTAAAACGTTTTCAGCAGAAGCTTTTATTTTGGTTCCCAGAATGTTCTTCTGAAAGGTAGGATAACGTTCTCTAAAAATGTTCTTAAAATGTTTTTGATAACATTGTTAGAACATTATGCCCTACTGTTCTTAAAATGTTTTCAGCTGCAAGTTAGATTTCTTTATGTTGCCCGAATGTTATTATTTTAGAGAAGGATAACATGCGTTATGTTTAAAACATTATAAAAATGTTCTGTGGTAACAATTTACTAAAATATTGTACATTATTAGAACATAAAGACATAATATTCATGTAATTGTTCAACTCAAAATTCCTGGGTAAGTGGACTGACCACTGTGGTCATTAGGATGATTTTGATAGTTTACTTAACTATTGGAATTTGACTATTAATACATGTAAAAGGATGATTCGGAATCAGCTGGTGAAAGTAACATTTGTTTATTAGAAAAGGGGAGCTGGGAGTGGAGGTTGGTTATGGCAGCAGTGGGAAACAGTTGTTCCAGGGTGGAGAGGCCTGGCTGGTCTTGGGAGTGTGGAAGGCCTTGGATTCGTCCTGGGAGAGACATACAAATGAGTGTGAGGCAAAAGCAGGCAAAGTTGTCAAAGAATATGTTGGTAAAAAGCTAGAGCGGCATGCAACAAACCGTTCACGGCAACAATCCGGCAGGGAATGAGTGCAGGTTGCAGACTTTCATAGTGTGGCTGACGAGCAGGTTGCAGGTGTGGTTGATTGGAGATTGCTCCCAGTCGTGTCGAGCTCACCAGCAGGCAGAGAGAGAGACACACAGTAGAAACAAACACATACAAACACTAACTGGGCTTTCAGGGACGTGCAGTGACAGTCGGTCCGTCCCTCTATATGTCTGTCGGTCTCAAATCTAAAGGGTGCAATGACGATTTTTATCCAATATGCATAAACATTGGACACTGTTTATATGCAGCCCTCACAAACCACACACGGGCAGATAGCCTATCCAACAGTTAGAACCTTGTGTGATTATTTTCGGATATTTTACACATATGATATTATGAATACTGTGGGCCTACATACCTTGGTGTGATTATAAGTGCATGTGAGTGAATATTGGCATGCATAAATTCGTTTGTATGCATCCTATTCATTGTCTCAATGCGCTTATACATCTTAAGAAAGTTATCACCAAAAATGTTAAGAATGTTTTTAGAGAACGTTATCCTACCTTTAAGAAGAACATTCTGGGAACCAAAATAAAACGTTTTGCTGAAAACGTTTTAAGAACAGTAGGGCATAATGTTCTAACAATGTTATCAAAAACATCTTAAGAAGGTTATCATAAACATCTTAAGAAGGTTATCACCAAACATGTCCAGAATGTTTTTAGAGAACGTTATCCTACCTTTCAGAAGAACATTCTGGGAACCAAAATAAAACGTCCCGCTGAAAACATTCCTAGAACAACGAATGGTAACAAACATTTCTAGCTGGGAACTCACACATGCCACTGCAAACATGCAATATCTGCTTACAGTTTATCATAAATGAAGTGTTTGTTTGTTTTTTTCAAAAGGAAAATATGGTGACATCAGATTTTTTTTAAAACATCCTTTTCAAACATATGCAACAAGTTTGTTTTTTAAAGCGCACTACAAATAAATCTGACGTTGACCATGACCGTGTTAATATTTGCCATAAAAGGAACGTTTTATAAAAAAAGAATAACATCCTGAAAACATTTTTAGAATGTTTCTTGGAGAATGTTCTTCATTTGTTATCATGTAACATTAAAGGAACGTTTTATAAAAAACATCTTTAATGTGTTACCCAACAACGTCCAAAACACATCCTTAGATTGTTGCAGGCAAAACGTTCCACCTTTGTTAACATATCACATTAAAGGAACATTTTATAAAATCCTTTCTCTCATCTCAGGCCTCAATAACATCCTGAAAACATTTTCAGAATGATGCTTGCAGAATGTTCTTCATTTGTTATCATGTAACATTGAGGGAACGTTTTATAAAGAACATATTTAATGTGTTACCCAACAACGTCCAAAACACATCCTTAGAATGTTGCAGGCAAAACGTTCCACCTTTGTTAACATATCACATTAAAGGAACATTTTATAAAACACTTTCTGTCATCTCAGGCCTCAATAACATCCTGAAAACATTTTCAGAATGTTGCTTGGAGAATGTTCTTCATTTGTTATCATGTAACATTGAGGGAACGTTTTATACAACCCTTTTTCTCATCTCAGGCCTCAATAACATCCTGAAAACATTTTCAGAATGTTGCTTTGGAAATGTTCTTCATTTGTTATCATGTAACATTGAGGGAACGTTTTATAAAGAACATTTTTAATGTGTTACCCAACAACGTCCAAAACACTTCCTTAGAATGTTGCAGGCAAAACGTTCCACCTTTGTTAACATATCTCATTAAAGGGACGTTTTATAAAAAAACTTTCTATCGTATCAGGCCTTAATAACATCCTCAAAACATCCTCTGAATGTTGCAGTTAAAACGTTATGTCTTAGTTAACCTTAAACCTTATAGGAACATTATTTGAACAAATAAACATCCTAAAAAGGTTCTTTGAACATCAGATTAAAACGTTTCTTTAAAACCTTATTAGAACCAATAGGTAACGTTAGCCAAAGTTGTGAGAACGTTCCCCGCTAGCTGGGATATCTGATGGATGAGCTTGCGGCATGTTTACATGTCTATAGGCTACGTCTTGTTTTAAATTATTGTTTCATGTCTGCTGTCAGGCGGTGTAGAACTTTACTGCGTCGGTCCGGCTCTGCATGTCTACTCTTGTGCCGACTTTTAAGGGCGCTGATGCAGGTTGTAGGCCTACCTTACGTTAAGCGACCATCTTTACCCATTTAAGGTGTTGATTGTTAAAGATACAATATTGTCTGTGGGACCGCAGTGTTTTCCCCTAAAAAACTGTGTTTATGTCTCTGCTTTGATCCGCTCTGTGTTCATGTAAATACCGTAAATAAACACAGATCAAAACAGAGACACAATATTGTGCGTGGGGGTGTGTCCCCGGAGAGCGACACTTGATACTGGAAAGTGGAGAATATTAATGATTGTGTTACATTTTAGCAGCGGTGCACATACAGATGTAGCACTCCAGATAGGACTCACATGGGTGTGTCCCAGTCAAAAGCCCAGCGGATCCCAGTGGCTGGGGGTGTTGCCAAATTGCTAGAGGGCGTTGCCAAATTTCCCCATTTTTTCAATTACAGGATTTAACCATGAGATGGCGCTTCATTCACAAATACACAAAGACAACTGGGTGTTGTAGAACTTAGTCTGTTTGCAATGTTTGCAGCTCTGCAGTTGTATTTGTTGAATACTGTAGTATTTAATCACTTATTTGTTATGGTTTTTCACAGGCTACTATAATGAAAAAACATCAATAATTTAGATCAAATAAAGTATAAAGTTTGCTTTATGCAGTATATTTTTTGTAATATTGTTGGGGTGTTTTTTACACAGTACAGTAGTTTTGATTGAAGTAAATCAATTTATACATTAAGATAAGATAAGATGGACCTTTATTAATCCCCGTGGGAAATTCAGTAGTTCAAACAGCAACAGGGTGAGAGTTAAAAAACAGGATAGCACAGATTCACACAGATTAATAAAATCAAAAATAAGATGAGCGATAAAATAAAAATATAATAATGAGAAACTATGAAATAAGAAATGAATAAAACTAAAATATAATTATCATAATCATATATTATAATGTATTGTATTATTATGTAATATCATAAATGAACCCCATTATATAGATGCCACATTGAATGGATGAACACATTTATTCATCAATAATTACAACAGAGTATTTCTAAATACAAGTTGTACAAATACAATATGTATTTAATATGAATAAACATAATGATTAATTTCAGATGATAATACTTTTCAGGGTTAGGTCCGGTCTGACAGCGCTTAGCTCTCTGCTGCAGAGAAGATCACTTGCTCTAAACAAAGTCAAAAATCCAAAACGGAATAAATATAATTAATTATTATTAATACGTTAAGTCTTGTTCATTGTTTTTCACTTTTATTAAATGTTTGATATTTCCGCACAGACCCGGGACTAAGGTGTTAATGGTGGACTATCGGACATTCAAAATGCAGCATATTTTCCCCCCCAAGTGTTCATCTTGTCTGTCAGAATGGCATCTTACGATTCTAACTTGCAATATCATTATTTCCGCTGTCTTCACTCCAGAAGAGCGGTCTCTCTGTGTGCGGGGGATCACAGGAGGGGGGGGGGGGGGGGGGTGGGGGGGGGGGGGGGGGGGGGGGGGGGGGAGCTGTGGAATGTGACCAATCCCCCCTGGGAGACTTCCTCCACACGTTCCGATGGCCAATTTGTTTTAAACAAAGAGTTCCCAGCATAGGCAACATGGGGGTAGGGGGCTTGTGAATGGTATGGTCCTAAGGATGTGTTCTAATCAAACCAGAAGAGAAAATGCAGATATCATTCTCTCTCTCGACTCGCTGTATCTCGAGCTGAGCGCTCATTGGTGGTTTGTAACCCGTGCTGCTGATGAAACTCTCCATTGGCTCGGCAAAAGTTTGTTGTTGTTTTGTGTCAGTTTTACCTCGCCACTTCCATTCACATTTTCATCATTGTTCCACAATGTTTATCATGAAATTAATATTTATATATGTTATACTATACTTGCATACTACTGCATACATATTCATACTTTATATATCTTAGCATATTCATTACACACTGTTGATACTGCTCACGGGGCTTGGCTGCTGTGTATATCTAGTGTATTCATACTGTACCCCTCCTCACTGTTTATTCATCATTGAATTAATTCTATATTTTATTCTGTAGATTGTGTACATTACTTTTCACTTTACTGCTTGTTGCACTCCTGGTTGGAAGCTAAACTGCATTTCGTTGTCTCAGTAGGCTACCTGTAATATGGTGGGGAGACGTGTGTGATTACAAGTTCATTCGCAGAAATGTAAAGTGATCTAACTGAGTTCTATTCATATTCCTGACGCATACTGTGATCTGCATGCACTTATCAAACATTTAATTAAAAGTAGGCTAGTGAGGGGGTCCAAATCAGCCAACGTGCTTTTATTTTTATTACATGAATTGAGGTGACTGAGGCTTTTTAATAAAGACTTTTCAGTGAAAACTGAACTTGAAAATGGTTTCCTCTTTTTATTTTCGGGTAGGGAGACGTGTGATTAAAAATGCATTTGCAGAAATGTAAAGTGATCTAACTAAGCTCTATTCATATTCTTGACGGGAAGAGCAGTGTAAATGGGTGTCCCAGCATTTGAAAAGCAATATAAATCACACAGTTATTATGCAATAGGCTTTAAAAGCGCCATCGATAACTATTACCTTTCTCCAATTCAAACTCTTGACGGGAAAAAAGGAAGGTGTAAATGGTTGGGCTAGACCAGGCATCCTCAAAGTCCGGACTCCGGTCCGGATCCGGACCGAACCACAACTGTCTCTGGACTCTGAGCAAATTATACTTTTCATATGCGAGACATCGCCACAACGCAACGAGTCAAAATGTTCCGCTGTGTCCACAACAAACAGCGCTCTGCATGTCCGACTGTTCCCACTGTCTGTGTGTGTCTGTCAACACATTGGTCCAATCCCATTCAGCATCCGTGCAGAGTTGTTTTCCCCCACCAACAGTCTGCGAATCAGAGGCACAGTAGGGCGGGTCTTCGCGGAATGCGGGTGGGAAAAATGCGTGTGTTTAAAAAAAAAAAGTCAGAGAGTTAACAGCTCATCTAGTTGCATCTGTACTGTAGAGCTCTAGTAGCCTAGTTTTCACCTACTGGGGTGGCATGGGGGGGGCAACTGCTACCCTCAAAATAGGCCTTGCCACCCCAGCTGCCACCCCTGTTGGCAGCTTTGTTTTGAAAGAAAAGTTGTGGCTCATCGGAGAGAAAGTCTCTAATGTCCGAGTACAAGTGAATGCAGCACAAGACGCACGCCTTGTAACCCCTCCCCCGGCCCTGGCGCGAGCTTGGAAATATGATAGGCGGCGATTTCATTTGAACGGTACGGCGCAAAACGAGAAGCATTCGGACCCAAGTACTGAAGGAATGAGGTATTTGCGGTCTGCAATGACAGAGAAGAGCCTGTCAGGTTGGCTGTACTCAGCATTGAATCAAAACGCACTAAAGCTGTTGATCTTAATCCGTGTGTGAGGCGTTTTGCTGAACAAGATGGTAATCGCCGCATTCAGCTGTAAAAGACATGTCAACTTGATGCTCTGCTCAGGGATGAGCATACAAAACTGTTAAGATGATGACCTTACGTGTGTAAATATATGTTTTTCTTTGTGGGGGTCTGCCCCCAAAAAACAGTTTCAAGTCCTGAGAAAGTCAAATAAGACGGTGTGTAAAACTACACTGCCCAGCCAAAAGAAAGTAACCACTTTGATTGAACTAGGCCAGTAGGTAAGGGCTTTCCACTGGATCATAACTGAAGTATAAAATAATGCCTGACTGAAGTGATGGAGACCATGTTTGAAGGCAAACTAAAAGAGGAAATAACAGGTCAAGCAAATCCCCCTCTCAGATTCCACAGCAACAAGAAGAACATAAATACTGGCAGGTGATTTGATGAATCAGCTTTGTGATGGAATACAAAAAGCACAGTGCATTTCCTTAGCTGTGGATGAGTCCACTGACAATGCTCAGTTGCTGGTGTTTGTGAGTTTTTATGATGAGGCAAAGGGGGGGTTTGTTGAAGATGTGTTGGGCCTGACGAACCTCAGTGGACACACAAGGGGGCAAGACATTTATAAAGCAATAATGGGAATGCTGAATGAAAGAAGGTGCGGCTGCCTTTATTCATAACTGCAGCTCTTACACTGCGACCCTGAGGGATCAAGCACAGACACAATAACAAGGAAAACTGCTGCATACAGATTATTTTTGTTTTTGCAACCTCGTGTTAAGAATCTTGTTGTAATTGTTTAAAAGTTTGAATGACCGTAATAAACGGACCTTTGTCTTATTGAAAAAAAAATGTTGGACCTTTAAGATTTGTATTTGAGTACCCCTGGGCTAGACTGTACTGTATACATACAAAGGCCATTTAATAGACGTTCTTCTGGAAATGTTCACATCAGGCACCTTAAAGTTAAACAATACTACAGTAAACAATTAACACAGTAAATTATGTGGATTAAACCACATTTATTTCGTTAAAAATAAACGAAAAATGATTTCCTCCGGAGTTGGCTTGACTCGGTTTGCATTCATAAAGAATGCACAAATGTGTTTAATCGTTAATTTCAGATATACTAAGTAAATACATTTGTTCCTGCTCAAGATTAGATTCAACTTTATTGTTATTGCACATATTACAGGTACTGAGACAACGAAATGCAGTTTAGCTTCTAATCAGGAGTGCAACAAGCAGTGAAAAGTGATGTACACAATCTACAGAATAAAATATAGAATGAATTGAATGATGAATAAACAGTGAGGAGGGGTACAGTATGAATACACTAGATATACACAGCAGCCCAGCCTGTGAGCAGTATTAACAGTATTAACAGCAGTGTTCGAATTACCTATTTGCTTTCGGGGGAGCCCTATTTTTCAGTGCATATCCTGCTACTAAATATGTCACACGCACTCTCTGTTGACTGGCGCAGCAGGGCGGATGCGATCAATTGCTATAAAAACACTGCTATTTTTTATTTACTTATGATAAGCCATGGATACCTTTCATTCCACTCAATCCATCTTGTCTGTGTCCAGTTAAAAGGCAGGTCATGGGCATCGTCAGGTTCGCTAGTGCAGGTGGCGCCAACTCGTGAAACTCTTTGTTTAAAACGAATTGGCCATCGGAACGTGTGGAGGAAGTCTCCCAGGGGGGATTGGTCACATTCCACAGCTCTCCCCCCCTCCTGTGATCCCCCGCACACAGAGAGACCGCTCTTCTGGAGTGAAGAGAGCGGAAATAATGATATTGCAAGTTAGAATCGTAAGATGCATTTTGACAGACAAGATGAACACTTGGGGGAAAATATGCTGCAATTTGAATGTCCGATAGTCCACCATTAACACCTTAGTCCCGGGTCTGTGCGGAAATATCAAACATTTAATAAAAGTGAAAAACAATGAACAAGACTTAACGTATTAATAATAATTAATTATATTTATTCCGTTTTGGATTTTTGACTTTGTTTAGAGCAGTGATCTTCTCTGCAGCAGAGAGCTAAGCGCTGTCAGACCGGACCTAACCCTGAAAAGTATTATCATCTGAAATTAATCATTATGTTATTCATATTAAATACATATTGTATTTGTACAACTTGTATTTAGAAATACTCTGTTGTAAATATTGATGAATAAATGTGTTCATCCATTCAATGTGGCATCTATATAATGGGGTTCATTTATGATATTACATAATAATACAATACATTATAATATATGATATGATAATTATATTTTAGTTTTATTCATTTCTTATTTCATAGTTTCTCATTATTATTATTTGTATTTTTATCGCTCATCTTATTTTTGATTTTATTAATCTGTGTGAATCTGTGCTATCCTGTTTTTAACTCTCACCCTGTTGCTGTTTGAACTACTGAATTTCCCCACGGGGATTAATAAAGGTCCATCTTATCTTATCTTAATGTATAAATTGATTTACTTCAATCAAAACTACTGTACTGTGTAAAAACACCCCAACAATATTACAAAAAATATACTGCATAAAGCAAACTTTATACTTTATTTGATCTAAATTATTGATGTTTTTTCATTATAGTAGCCTGTGAAAACCATAACAAATAAGTGATTAAATACTACAGTATTCAACAAATACAACTGCAGAGCTGCAAACATTGCAAACAGACTAAGTTCTACAACACCCAGTTGTCTTTGTGTATTTGTGAATGAAGCGCCATCTCATGGTTAAATCCTGTAATTGAAAAAATGGGGAAATTTGGCAACGCCCTCTAGCAATTTGGCAACACCCGCAGCCACTGGGATCCGCTGGGCTTTTGACTGGGACACACCCATGTGAGTCCTATCTGGAGTGCTACATCTGTATGTGCACCGCTGCTAAAATGTAACACAATCATTAATATTCTCCACTTTCCAGTATCAAGTGTCGCTCTCCGGGACACACCCCCACGCACAATATTGTGTCTCTGTTTTGATCTGTGTTTATTTACGGTATTTACATGAACACAGAGCGGATCAAAGCAGAGACATAAACACAGTTTTTTAGGGAAAACACTGCGGTCCCACAGACAATATTGTATCTTTAACAATCAACACCTTAAATGGGTAAAGATGGTCGCTTAACGTAAGGTAGGCCTACAACCTGCATCAGCGCCCTTAAAAGTCGGCACAAGAGTAGACATGCAGAGCCGGACCGACGCAGTAAAGTTCTACACCGCCTGACAGCAGACATGAAACAATAATTTAAAACAAGACGTAGCCTATAGACATGTAAACATGCCGCAAGCTCATCCATCAGATATCCCAGCTAGCGGGGAACGTTCTCACAACTTTGGCTAACGTTACCTATTGGTTCTAATAAGGTTTTAAAGAAACGTTTTAATCTGATGTTCAAAGAACCTTTTTAGGATGTTTATTTGTTCAAATAATGATCCTATAAGGTTTGAGGTTAACTAAGACATAACGTTCTAACTGCAACATTCAGAGGATGTTTTGAGGATGTTATTAAGGCCTGATACGATAGAAAGTTTTTTTATAAAACGTCCCTTTAATGAGATATGTTAACAAAGGTGGAACGTTTTGCCTGCAACATTCTAAGGAAGTGTTTTGGACGTTGTTGGGTAACACATTAAAAATGTTCTTTATAAAACGTTCCCTCAATGTTACATGATAACAAATGAAGAACATTTCCAAAGCAACATTCTGAAAATGTTTTCAGGATGTTATTGAGGCCTGAGATGACAGAAAGTGTTTTATAAAATGTTCCTTTAATGTGATATGTTAACAAAGGTGGAACGTTTTGCCTGCAACATTCTAAGGATGTGTTTTGGACGTTGTTGGGTAACACATTAAAGATGTTCTTTATAAAACGTTCCCTCAATGTTACATGATAACAAATGAAGAACATTCTGCAAGCATCATTCTGAAAATGTTTTCAGGATGTTATTGAGGCCTGAGATGACAGAAAGTGTTTTATAAAATGTTCCTTTAATGTGATATGTTAACAAAGGTGGAATGTTTTGCCTGCAACAATCTAAGGATGTGTTTTGGACGTTGTTGGGTAACACATTAAAGATGTTTTTTATAAAACGTTCCTTTAATGTTACATGATAACAAATGAAGAACATTCTCCAAGAAACATTCTAAAAATGTTTTCAGGATGTTATTCTTTTTTTATAAAACGTTCCTTTTATGGCAAATATTAACACGGTCATGGTCAACGTCAGATTTATTTGTAGTGCGCTTTAAAAAACAAACTTGTTGCATATGTTTGAAAAGGATGTTTTAAAAAAAATCTGATGTCACCATATTTTCCTTTTGAAAAAAACAAACAAACACGTCATTTATGATAAACTGTAAGCAGATATTGCATGTTTGCAGTGGCATGTGTGAGTTCCCAGCTAGAAATGTTTGTTACCATTCGTTGTTCTAGGAATGTTTTCAGCGGGACGTTTTATTTTGGTTCCCAGAATGTTCTTCTGAAAGGTAGGATAACGTTCTCTAAAAACATTCTGGACATGTTTGGTGATAACAAGCAGTAAAATGAAAAGTAATGTACACAATCTACAGAATAAAATATAGAATTAATTCAATGATGAATAAACAGTGAGGAGGGGTACAGTATGAATACACTAGATATACACAGCAGCCCAGCCCGTGAGCAGTATCAACAGTGTGTATGAATATGCTAAGATATATAAAGTATGAATATGTATGCAGTAGTATGCAAGTATAGTATAACATATATAAATATTAATTTCATGATAAACATTGTGGAACAATGATGAAAATGTGAATGGAAGTGGCGAGGTAAAACTGACACAAAACAACAACAAACTTTTGCCGAGCCAATGGAGAGTTTCATCAGCAGCACGGGTTACAAACCACCAATGAGCGCTCAGCTCGAGATACCAGCGAGTCGAGAGAGAGAATGATATCTGCATTTTCTCTTTTGGTTTGATTAGAACAGAGGTTCTCAATTGTTTTGCAGCCAAGGACCCCTTACAAGATAGAGAATACACCAAGGACCCCCTCATTCTGATTTATGATTTTGGGCTATATAAATAAAAATGTACTTGACTTGACATGTATGTCCCTTGGAATAATCTGACGTAGCCTATTTTTTTACACTTCTATAGTCTTAGTTATGTGAAAGAACAACACAAGAGAAATGTATTAGAAAGATATTAGATATGTATTAAAAATATTTGCACCATCTCAACACAGAATACCCATAAAACAATCAATCAATTAGCTGCAAGTAACACTGTACCTAAACAAAATATCAAAGGGAAATCAAGAGAAAAGTGATAATTTGAAGTGCATTTCAGAACATACACACACAAACACACACACACACATAAAGATGAAACATCAAGTGTTTCACTCTTAGTTAAAATTAAATGATTTATAAAAGTCTAATCACAAAATAAAGGCAGGCTATAAACAATTGAACACATGCCTGCATTGCAACATATATTAAGTAAATTGCAAAACAACTGCAACTGCATTGTTACAATCCCAAACCACTACTTGTAATGGCAGCCAGCTCTGGACACTATTGGAGTGATGCAAGGCAGTCCATGAAGCTGATTGCTTCTCTCTGCAAGTGAAGACACACATATCAAACTAAATCATCAAATGCAACATATCTGACATTTCTGTTGCTCTCACACACACACACACACACCCACCCACCCACCCACCCACACCCACACCCACACCCACACACACACACACACACACACAGAGATAGAGAGAGAGTTAGCATGCTCTTACCATTAATGTGAGATATGGGCCCGTCTCTCGCTGCACAACTTCTCCATCCTTGGAGAAGTAGATGAGAGGCATACACGTAGGTCGTTCTCCACTTCCATCCGAGCCCTGTACTTGGTCTTCATGGAGGTCAGCGCTGAGAATGATGACTCGCACAGGTATGTGGTTGGAAAGGGGAGCAACACCCGCATGGCAACAGCAGCGATTTCCGGATACTCCTGTTCAACTGAAGGCCAAAAGTCCACATAACCCCCTTGGCCGAACCGGATTCTCAGCGTCCCGTCGTATGCCAGGTCCAGCAGCTCCTCCTCTGCTTTTCCACTGAGACCCCGCGCTGATGTATGGGCAACGAAGGGGTCGCGCACCCAGTCCCAGGCATCGGTGTCAACGTCAGTGAAATAGTCATTGAAATAGTCACCAAGGGAGGCAAGATGCAAACCGATTGTATTTTTCACAATCTCAGCTGGTATTTGGTTTGTGTCCAAAAACTCTGTGCAACAAGTCCTCCAACTAATACGACCAAATAGGTACCGCGGTGAATTTAGTTTTAGGTTGGATATTCGACGGACATTCGAGGACCCGCCAGCAGCGTCAGTTTCCTGGACCCGCCGGCAGCGTCAGTTTAACGGGGAGATCTTCTCCGCGAAACGAGGCTTTCACTTAGGGACCATCAACAAATGACATTTACAATTACACAAGAAAAATGTTCTTTTTAATAAATCGACAGCTTCTCGATCGTGTGAATGTGAAGCAAATTCACCCTAGTGCATACATTTATTGAACAAACCTCTTTTTATTGCATTTTAATACTTTAAATAGGTTTTATTAATATTTTTGATGGAAACATTTGCTTATTTCTTCAATAACTTCCAGGTCATGTGACCGATTCACTCAAAATCAGTGCTGGGGCAAAGAACTACACTGGCTGCATAGGACACACCTCTTTTTATTGCATTTTAATAGTCTAAATATTTTTATATTAATATTTTTATGGAAAAATTAGCTTATTTCTTCAATACCTTCCAGGTCATGTGAACTAATCACTCAAAATCAATGCTGGGTCAAAGAACTACACTGGCCGCATAGGACACACCTCTTTTTATTGCATTTTAACACTCTAAATATTTTTTATTAATATTTTGATGGAAAAATGAGCTTATTTCTTCAATACCTTCCAGGTCATGTGACCGATTCACTCAAAATCAGTGCTGGGTCAAAGAACTACACTGGTTGCATAGGACACACCTCTTTTTATTGCATTTTAATAGTCTAAATATTTTTATATTAGTATTTTGATGGGAAAATGAGCTTATTTCTTCAATACCTTCCAGGTCATGTGACCTAATCACTCAAAATCAATGTTGGGTCAAAGAACTACACTGGTTGCATAGGACACACCTCTTTTTATTGCATTTTAACACTCTAAATATTTTATATTAATATTTTAATGGAAATATTAGCTTATTTCTTCAATACCTTCCAGGTCATGTGACCTAATCACTCAAAATCAATGTTGGGTCAAAGAACTACACTGGCCGCATAGGACACACCTCTTTTTATTGCATTTTAACACTCTAAATATTTTTTATTAATATTTTGATGGAAAAATGAGCTTATTTCTTCAATACCTTCCAGGTCATGTGACCGATTCACTCAAAATCAGTGCTGGGTCAAAGAACTACACTGGCTGCATAGGACACACCTCTTTTTATTGCATTTTAATAGTCTAAATATTTTTATATTAGTATTTTGATGGGAAAATGAGCTTATTTCTTCAATACCTTCCAGGTCATGTGACCTAATCACTGAAAATCAATGTTGGGTCAAAGAACTACACTGGCTGCATAGGACACACCTCTTTTTATTGCATTTTAACACTCTAAATATTTTTATATTAATATTTTAATGGAAAAAATTACCTTATTTCTTCAATACCTTCCAGGTCATGTGACCTAATCACTCAAAATCAATGTTGGGTCAAAGAACTACACTGGCTGCATAGGACACACCTCTTTTTTATTGCATTTTAACACTCTAAATATTTTTTATTAATATTTTGATGGAAAAATGAGCTTATTTCTTCAATACCTTCCAGGTCATGTGACCGATTCACTCAAAATCAGTGCTGGGTCAAAGAACTACACTGGCTGCATAGGACACACCTCTTTTTATTGCATTTTAATAGTCTAAATATTTTTATATTAGTATTTTGATGGAAAAATTAGCTTATTTCTTCAATACCTTCCAGGTCATGTGACCTAATCACTCAAAATCAATGTTGGGTCAAAGAACTACACTGGCTGCATAGGACACACCTCTTTTTATTGCATTTTAACACTCTAAATATTTTATATTAATATTTTGATGGAAAAATTAGCTTATTTCTTCAATACCTTCCTGGTCATGTGACCGATCCACTCAAAATCAATGTTGTGTCAAAGAACTACACTGGCTAAATAGGACACACCTCTTTTTATTGCATTTTAATACTTAAAATATTTTTATATTAATATTTTAATGCGAAATTGAGCTTATTTCTTCAATACCTTCCAGGTCATGTGACCTAATCACTCAAAATCAATGCTGGGCCAAAGAACTACACTGGCTGAATAGGACACACCTCTTTTTATTGCATTTTAAATACTTAAATAATTTGTATATTAATATTTTGATGCAAAAATTTGCTTATTTCTTCAATACCTTCCAGGTCATGTGACCGATTCACTCAAAATCAATGTTGGGTCAAAGAACTACACTGGCTGAATAGGACACACCTCTTTTTATTCCATTTTAATACTTAAAATATTTTTATATTAATATTTGAATGCAAAATTGAGCTTATTTCTTCAATACCTTCCAGGTCATGTGACCTAATCACTCAAAATCAATGCTGGGCCAAAGAACTACACTGGCTGAATAGGACACACCTCTTTTTATTGCATTTTAATACTTAAATAATTTGTATATTAATACTTTGATGCAAAAATTAGCTTATTTCTTCAATACCTTCCAGGTCATATGACCGATTCACTCAAAATCAGTGCTGGGTCAAAGAACTACACTGGCTGCATAGGACACACCTCTTTTTATTGCATTTTAATAGTCTAAATATTTTTATATTAGTATTTTGATGGGAAAATGAGCTTATTTCTTCAATACCTTCCAGGTCATGTGACCTAATCACTGAAAATCAATGTTGGGTCAAAGAACTACACTGGCTGCATAGGACACACCTCTTTTTATTGCATTTTAACACTCTAAATATTTTATATTAATATTTTAATGGGAAAATTACCTTATTTCTTCAATACCTTCCAGGTCATGTGACCTAATCACTCAAAATCAATGTTGGGTCAAAGAACTACACTGGCTGCATAGGACACACCTCTTTTTATTGCATTTTAACACTCTAAATATTTTTTATTAATATTTTGATGGAAAAATGAGCTTATTTCTTCAATACCTTCCAGGTCATGTGACCGATTCACTCAAAATCAGTGCTGGGTCAAAGAACTACACTGGCTGCATAGGACACACCTCTTTTTATTGCATTTTAATAGTCTAAATATTTTTATATTAGTATTTTGATGGAAAAATTAGCTTATTTCTTCAAGACCTTCCAGGTCATGTGACCTAATCACTCAAAATCAATGTTGGGTCAAAGAACTACACTGGCTGCATCGGGCACACCTCTTTTTATTGCATTTTAATACTTTAAATATTTTTATATTAATATTTTGATGGAAAAATTAGCTTATTTCTTCAAGACCTTCCAGGTCATGTGACCTAATCACTCAAAATCAATGTTGGGTCAAAGAACTACACTGGCTGCATCGGGCACACCTCTTTTTATTGCATTTTAATACTTTAAATATTTTTATATTAATATTTTGATGGAAAAATTAGCTTATTGCTTCAATGGAGGATCCTTTGACCTAAGATGTTCATCGTCATAACCACACTGTAGCTATGTTCGTATTACAAATAAAAACCTTGAACCTTGATTCATGAATTAAAGTGCTACTTGTTGTTTTGCCCGCTGACCGGCTGGTCCTGTTGCTCGTCTTTTTTTTGTAACTAGCTGATGCTCAATCTAATCCTGTTCTTCAAAGTCACTGTCGGACTCAGAATTCTCAGAAATGTGACCCACACATTCTGATACACCTTCCCCTTCCTCTACATCATCGTCAAATGGTTCTCTCTCTTCCAAAATCATTTGCAAGGCCCTCTGAGCAGAGCATAATTTGGCCATCTTGATCAGTTGTGATAAGACACACACACACAAACACACACACACACACACACACACACACACACACACACACTCGCGGGCTTCCCCCAGACCAGTAATCCAAACGAAAATATCTTCCCTCCGTACTATTTTGATAATTTGCTCCGCTAATAATCAATCAGATCGATCCAGAGAAGAGGAAACTTTGAAGGCCTTTTTCTCAAAATGATGACTCTGTAACAGTCATTATATAATGTGACATATTTTGCTTAATATTTGGAGTACAAAAACAATCGTCGTGGCGTAGGTGTTACTCTCATCTATCTCAGATAGAAGATATGATTGGAGACGACCAGCCAATCAGAATTGACCTTCTCGAGTTCTCCGATTGGTTGGTTTTGTGGCACATTTGTAACGCTGTGACAACTTGAGCGAGCAGGCAGGCAAAGCTGAGCGCTCAACTGTGGTGCCTTCAGTTTGCATGATGTCTGGCAAAAAAAGGACATACGCCTCTGGTGATCAAAAACGAAAAAATAGAAAACTTAATGAAGAAAAAAGGCAAGACAATAAAAGTATGTAACTTCATATTATGGCTCTGTCTCCTGTCCTGTGTCCCACTAACAATAGTTGGATAACTTGGATTTGGGAGTATTCTAACTTACTTACTACTACTACTTACTTTCTAGCTAATGTTACAGCTAGCTAACTAGCCAAGTTATCATTATTATCTCAGCCTTTCTGTAGAATAATGCGATGCTATTAACGTTACTGATTAATTTACTTTAGAAAAATTTAGCTCAGCCAGCAAGTCACACTCGTAGCTAATGTTAGCTAGGTATATGTGCTTGTTTCATATTTTGACCAAGTAAACCAATTTCCCCTGGGATTAATAAAGTACTATCTATCTATCTATCTATCTATCTATCTATCTATCTATCTATCGAACTATCCAAACATCATTGTGTGGGTTCTAAGTTCATGTAAATGCAAGTATTCATTGGCTGAATATTGAATTAGCTATATAAAGCTAGTATGTTCCATTTGATGTTCCATTTCAAGTCTGTTTCCATAAAGCTTAACTCTGTAACATACTCTCCTCAGGAGCACTTCTGAAGTACTTTGGAAGCCCACAGCAGGTGCCAGCACACACCACAACGTCCACTGAGGACACTGTTGGTGAGTTCAAATGGGCCCAAAGTGAGAGCTTTCTGAATTTGGAATATTAAGTCATTACATTACGAATCATATATTTCTTTATTCCATAGCAGGTCAATCAACCTCCACCGCTGCTGTTGGTGAATGTGAAACCACAAGGTCAGCTGTTGGCACCAGTGACTCCGATGTCATCCAAGAAACCGCCTCAGACAATGCTGGTAAATGATGTGTTAAGTGTATAGATTAAGCCCATAGAGCTAGCTACAATTGCCATTTGTCGAAGTTCTATTGAGCAAGCTCGCTGTTCATTGCTTATAATAAATATCTGTCATGCATGGGGCAGGAGTTTGATGATACCTGTTTTTAAGGACTGATTCTGGATCAGCACTTTGGAGCTATCTCAAAAGCAGCGCCATAGTGGTGAAAAGACAGCTGATCTAGAGACAGTCCTATAGTCATATATTAAACAATGATATACTTCTTTATTCCATAGCAGTTCCATCAACTTCCATCACTGAAGAAACCACCTCTGACAATGCTGGTAAGTTTAGGCCTACATCGAAGAGACCTTAACTTTGTTTGTCAAGAAAAGCAAAGCACTATATGTCCAATCAATCATGGTATTATTATTATTATTATTATTATTATTATTATTATTATTATGAATATTATTATTACTATTGTGTTCAATCATTCAACTGTGTTGTTCATTGCCAGGAACATCAACTTGTAAACATGTCAAGTAACAAAAACTTATTTTTTTAAATTAATTTCCCTATAGGTATTTCTGTACCCATTGAAGTTGAGAGCAGTACCATTACGCCTACTACACCTACCTCTGTAACTTCTACTCCTTTTCTCTCTGGTTCACCAATGGATCCAACTGGGTGGCCATCAGTACTTAACGATCACGTACGTACAGATCTGGTGATTAGGGGGCCAGTACAGGTGGACAGAGATTTTGTATTCCCGAAAACACCAAACAACAGAAGCTTTCATTATCATTACATGTTTAGAACACTTGTAAATGGTGAGAAAGTTAAGCGAAGCTGGTTAATATACTCCAAGAACAATGATTCAGTCTACTGCTTTTGCTGCAAGTTGTTTTCCAAGAAATCATTAAAGCTCATAACAGAGGGACAACAGGACTGGGTGAATATTGGCGCATTACTGAAGCTACACGACAACAGCCCAGATCATGTGAAAAGTGTGTTGACTTGGAAGGAACTAGAGCTCCGTCTTAGAAAAGGGAAGACAATAGACAAAACAGAGTTGTACCTCCTGGAGGCAGAGAAGAAGAGGTGGAGAGAGGTGCTCATTCGGTTGGTTTCCATCATCCAATCTCTAGCAGAAAGGAACCTGGGACTTAGAGGGACTGTTGACACCCTGCATAACCACAACAACGGGAATTTCCTCAAAGAAGTTGAGCTAATTGCCAAGTTTGACTCTGTTCTGAAAGAACACATCAGACGCATTGACAGTGGAGGAAATTACACTACATACTTGGGTAAAACAATCCAAAATGAACTCATGTCCTGTATCAGTGACACAATACTTGCAGCAATGGTGGCTGAAATCAAAGAGTCCAAGTATTTTGCCATCATTTTGGATTGCACCCCAGACGTCAGCCACCAGGAGCAGATAACTGTTGTGATTCGAACAGTGAGTGTGAAGAAAAGGACTGAGATCAGGGAGCACTTTCTGGGGTTCATCATAGCCCCTGCATCCACAGGGCTTGGTTTGTCTACACTCATTTTGAACAGGCTGGAGGAGCTGAAGATCCCCTTTGAGGACTGCAGAGGACAATCCTATGACAATGGTGCAAACATGAAGGGCAGAAATAAAGGGGTGCAGGCCAGGCTGTTGGAGAAGAATCCTCGAGCTCTGTATGTTCCTTGTGCAGCCCACACACTGAATTTGATGGTGGCGGATTCAGCCAAAGGATCAATAGATGCTACTTGCTTCTTTGGTAATGTTCAGAAGCTGTACACCTTGTTTTCAGGTTCTCCCCAGAGGTGGACCATCCTAAAAAAACATGTGTACATCACTCTCAAGTCCTGGAGTGAGACGCGGTGGGAGAGCAGAGTGAATAGCATCGAGCCGTTGCGCTACCAAACGAATAAGGTCAGGGAGGCTTTGCTAGAGGTGAGGGAAAACGCAAATGATCTCATGGTCAGAATTGAGGCCCAATCCCTGGCAGAAGAAATTGGATCATTTAGATTCCAAATCTGCACTGTTGTCTGGTATGATATTCTGTCAAAGATCAATACAGTTAGCAAGCTCCTTCAGTCTGTCAACATGCAGCTGGATGTTGCGGTCAGTCTCTTAGACAAAACCAAAGCATCGCTGGTAACCTACAGGGCCACTGGGTTCACAGATGCTCAGGCCACAGCAAAAGAGCTCTGTGGAAATATGAATGTTGAGGCAGTGCTGAAAGAAAAGAGGCTGCGGAGCAAAAAGAGGCATTTTGCCTACGAGGCAGCTGACGAGGCAGTGGCTGATGCCATGACGAGACTGGAAACAGGATTCTTTAATGTTGTGGTGGACTGTGGCATCCAGTCTTTGGAGGACAGATTCAAGTCCCTGGGGGAAGTAAGAGACAAGTTTGGAGTGCTTCACAACTTCCATAATCTGGATGATGAGTCACTTACAGACCAATGTGCCCTGCTGGGAAAAACATTGACCTGTGGCGAAGAGGCAGACGTTGACTGGAGAGAGCTAGCCATGGAGATGCAAAGCCTTCCAGAGCTTCCCAAAGAAGATATGACCACATTGGAGATGCTCACCTTCTTAAATGAAAACGAGCTGTGTGAGATCTATCCAAATCTTTGGATAGCGCTGAGAATAGCCTGTACCCTTCCAGTGACAGTGGCGTCCGCAGAGAGATGCTTCTCGAAGCTCAAACTGATAAAAACATACTTGAGGTCCTCCATGGCCCAGGATCGCCTGAGTGGAATGGCAATAATCAGCATAAACCACCAGATTGGCAGCCAGATCTCCTATGATCAGGTCATCAATGACTTTGCCTCCAGGAAAGCAAGAAGAGAACAATTCTGACTGTACGTACGAGAGGAACATTTGTATTTGCATTTGTTTTTTTACATTTCATTTCATTGTTAAGCAGTTTGTTTTGCACATATTATTTAATCCTTTAAAGGTATTTTTGGATCTATTTATATATTCTATTTAGTGTTGAGTGTTTTTTATTAAAAATATCTATCTTTGAACAGTGATGGTCACTTTGTCAGTCTTTTTATTCTGTACTGTCAGTTCATCAGTGCTATCTGATATGACTACTTTATTCAAGTTTATGTTCATTTGTCAGAGTACTTTTGATCCCCTAAAATGGGGGATCAAATGTAATATTGGACAAATTAACATACACTTCAACAAAGTAGTCATATTTAATACTTGGTCACAGTATGCACTTTAACCTCATAGTCCTTGTTTCATTTCAAATCTAATGTGCTGGAGTACAGACTCAGAGCCACAACAACAAAACATATGTCACTGAGGACTGAGGAATTTCTATATTTCTGTTCACTGAGTTTATATAGTCATTAGTTATAGCCTAGGTAGTTATTTGTAGTCAATTTAAAGACTGTGCTGCTCTTCTCAGGTCCCACTTTAGTGTTTACATGCTTATTTGTACAATATGTGTGCTCATACTAACATCATAAGACAAAAGTTGGTTCCGTGTTGTGTGTAGTGAGAACGCGCTAGAGTGAAGGGGGCCCCCAAACAAAATCTTGCTTAGGGCCCCCAAAAGTCTAGGGCCAGCCCTGCACCAGGTAAATAAATATGAATATATGTATATGTATATATGGGTGTCTGTATGTATATATATATATATGTATTTATATAGAAGCTGACATACATGTATTGTTATCTTGTTTCAGTCTTTGATGAGCACACTTATTGTGCTATGTGTGCTGCCTTAAGGCCTCCAGGATCTGGATCTCCCATCACAGACTGGATGAGCTGTTGTGAAGAAAATGTGTAATTGTGATGTCTACATTTATTTATTTATTTAACAGGGACAGTGCACATTAATGAACATTTCTGTAAATATGCCAGAGTTAGCCAAGAGGCTATTTTTCATCTGTAGTCCCTGGACAGATTTTAAAAGTCAACCTAAAACACATTTAATTTTAAACAACTAAATACAATACATTTAAAAAATGCAACACTCACTACTGGAATACTTAAATCAAAAAATGTAAAAGACAGAACAATAAAACAAAAAAAATAAAACAAAACAATAGAGCATGTTAAAACACAGGGAGTGGGTTTTAAGGAGTAGATGATTGTGTCAGCTGATTCCTCACTAACACTTGAGTATTAAGACAACTGAATGGTAATCTAAGGTACAAATATATTATAAATACATTATTTATTTCACTTCAACAGGTTCAGTGTGATGACTGCTAACGATGGTACCATGCCCAGTGTCTGGCAATGGACAGCAGAGACCTTAAAAAGGCAGAGACAGGATATTGGAAATGTCCTTTGTGCAAGTAATACTTGAAATGTGCTCAATGATGACGATTAGTAAAACATGTGTCCTGTGTAGCCTTGTTTGTATTACTTTCTGATCATTAATCACTGGGTCACATGACAGGGAAGCTATAGAAAAAACCCTGAATTTGTAATAGAAATATTAATATTAAATAGAGGATGTAATATTATCCGATATAAAGAGCTGTTTCTATTGTGTACAGACTAGTATTCAATTAATAAAGTGATTTTGAGTCATTAGTTAATGAAGAAATAAGCTAATTTTCACATAAAATTATTAATATAAAAGTATTTAGTGGGTTAAAATGGAATAAAAAGAGGTGTGTCCTATTCAGCCAGTGTAGTTCTTTGACCCAACATTGATTTTGAGTGATTATGTCACGACCTGGAAGGTATTGAAGAAATAAGCTAATTTTTCCATCAAAATACTAATATAAAAATATTTAGACTATTAAAATGCAATAAAAAGAGGTGTGTCCTATGCAGCCAGTGTAGTTCTTTGACCCAGCACTGATTTTGAGTGAATCGGTCACATGACCTGGAAGGTATTGAAGAAATAAGGTAATTTTTCCATCAAAAAATGTATATAAATATATTTAGTGTTAAAATGCAATAAAAAGAGGTGTGTCCTATGCAGCCAGTGTAGTTCTTTGACCCAACATTGATTTTGAGTGATTAGGTCACATGACCTGGAAGGTATTGAAGAAATAAGGTAATTTTTCCATTAAAATATTAATATAAAATATTTAGAGTGTTAAAATGCAATAAAAAGAGGTGTGTCCTATGCAGCCAGTGTAGTTCTTTGACCCAGCACTGATTTTGAGTGAATCGGTCACATGACCTGGAAGGTATTGAAGAAATAAGCTCATTTTTCCATCAAAATATTAATAAAAAATATTTAGAGTGTTAAAATGCAATAAAAAGAGGTGTGTCCTATGCGGCCAGTGTAGTTCTTTGACCCAACATTGATTTTGAGTGATTAGGTCACATGACCTGGAAGGTATTGAAGAAATAAGCTAATTTTTGCATCAAAGTATTAATATACAAATTATTTAAGTATTAAAATGCAATAAAAAGAGGTGTGTCCTATTCAGCCAGTGTAGTTCTTTGCCCCAGCATTGATTTTGAGTGAATCGGTCACATGACCTGGAAGGTATTGAAGAAATAAGCTCAATTTCGCATTCAAATATTAATATAAAAATATTTTAAGTATTAAAATGCAATAAAAAGAGGTGTGTCCTATTCAGCCAGTGTAGTTCTTTGACACAACATTGATTTTGAGTGGATCGGTCACATGACCTGGAAGGTATTGAAGAAATAAGCTCATTTTTCCATCAAAATATTAATATAAAATATTTAGAGGGTTAAAATTGAATAAAAAGAGGTGTGTCCTATTCAGCCGGTGTAGTTCTTTGACCCAACATTGATTTTGAGTGAATCTGTCACATGACCTGGAAGGTATTGAAGAAATAAGCTCATTTTTGCATCAAAATATGAATATACAAATTATTTAAGTATTAAAATGCAATAAAAAGAGGTGTGTCCTATTCAGCCAGTGTAGTTATTTGACCCAACATTGATTTTGAGTGAATCGGTCCCATGACCTGGAAGGTATTGAAGAAATAAGCTAATTTTTCCATCAAAATATTAATATAAAATATTTAGAAGGTTAAAATGGAATAAAAAGAGGTGTGTCCTATTCAACCAGTGTCGTTCTTTGACCCAACATTGATTTTGAGTGAATCGGTCACATGACCTGGAAGGTATTGAAGAAATAAGCTAATTTTTGCATCAAAATATTAATATACAAATTATTTAAGTATTAAAATGCAATAAAAAGAGGTGTGTCCTATTCAGCCAGTGTAGTTCTTTGGCCCAGCATTGATTTTGAGTGATTAGGTCACATGACCTGGAAGGTATTGAAGAAATAAGCTCAATTTCGCATTCAAATATTAATATAAAAATATTTTAAGTATTAAAATGCAATAAAAAGAGGTGTGTCCTATTTAGCCAGTGTAGTTCTTTGACACAACATTGATTTTGAGTGGATCGGTCACATCATCAGGAAGGTATTGAAGAAATAAGCTCATTTTTCCATCAAAATATTAATATAAAATATTTAGAGGGTTAAAATGAAATAAAAAGAGGTGTGTCCTATTCAGCCGGTGTAGTTCTTTGACCCAACATTGATTTTGAGTGGATCGGTCACATGACCAGGAAGGTATTGAAGAAATAAGCTCATTTTTCCATCAAAATATTAATATAAAATATTTAGAGGGTTAAAATTGAATAAAAAGAGGTGTGTCCTATTCAGCCGGTGTAGTTCTTTGACCCAACATTGATTTTGAGTGAATCGGTCACATGACCTGGAAGGTATTGAAGAAATAAGCTCATTTTCGCATTAAAATATTAATATTAAAATATTTTAAGTATTAAAATGCAATAAAAAGAGGTGTGTCTTATTTAGCCAATGTAGTTCTTTGACCCAACATTGATTTTGAGTGATTAGGTCACATGACCTGGAAGTTATTGAAGAAATAAGCAAATGTTTCCATCAAAACTATTAATAAAACGTATTTAAAGTATTAAAATGTGTGTTCAATAACTGTATGCTCTGGAGTGAATTTGCTTCATATTCGCATCATGATCGAGAAGCTGTCGATTTATTAAAAATAACATTTTTCTTGTGTAATTGTAAAAGTCATTTGTTGATGGTCCCTAAATGAAGCCTCGTTTTGCAGAGAAGATCTCCCCGTTAAACTGACGCTGCTGGCGGGTCCGGGAAACTGACGCTGCTGACGGGTCCGGGAAACTGACGCTGCTGGCGGTTCCGCGAATGTCCGTCGAATATCCAACCTAAAACCAAATTCACCGCGGTCAAATAGGTCGATTGTTTTCCTCGTTTTCCGACCCATTAATACGACCCAGAGCAGCGTTTTCAATCAACGGGTGCGTCAGCCTGTATACCTTTAAGACCCACGGGCGCGTTTTAAATCAACGGGAGGCGGCGTAATGACGTACAACGTCCTCGACAACTTCTGTTAACAACCATCGTTTTTCAGACACGTACACTCTTCAAAAATCACGGCTTTCTGTCGTAGAACAAAACGTGATCCGCCTCTTAAATTTGTGTCGACCACAGACCTTATTTCGAGCTATTTTCCCAAATCCTATGGAGAAATCTCATTGGTTCTGACGCGAGGGAACCGGAAGTGGTCAAATGCTAACTCACCGGGGTTTTGGACTCGTCACTGCATCAGACAACATCCATTTATTTCCCAGACAAGCTAATAAACGTGAGTAGTCAGATATCAAAAGTATATTCATTTTGGGATATGTATTATGTTGTTTTATTTTGTCGTCTAGTACAGTGACTAAGATTACTATGTTTACCTAGGAATAATGATAGCAAAGCTAAATTAGCCAAAAGTAGAATCAGCTAACGTTAACGTGAGCATGGAAGTTATGTGATCCATCGGTTCATGCGGTTGATCCAAATGTTATCAAACGTCACATTCTTTATAACTATATTAAATACTATTTATCTATTAAGTGAAGAGTGACCAGGGGTGTAATACTGCCGGAACACCGCTCCGGCACCTAAAACGGGGATGGTTGTTAGCATCTGGTGCTAGCTAGCTATGATAACGGATAGGCTAAGAGGCTAATGTACCTAATGTAATGTTTACACAGTTAACTTTAGTCTAAGTTATCTCAGTGGGTCTGAAACAGTTTGGTCACCATATATGGAAATACATATTTCCAAGGCACACTTTTATATTATTGTAATGTTCCACAATAGGAGTCGGAAATTCAAGTTCTTAGGTTCAATAGCTCCTTTGGTAGTATACAAATACAGGTTCATAGGTCACAGGTTGCAGGTCGCAGGTTCAACGTCACACAGCACCCTAAAAAAAATCGAATGAATCTAAAACATCGATGAAATCATTACAATTCATACTATTGGACATACAACAAATGCATAAAAAAACAAAACAGTAAATAGTTAAATATGCACAAAGATACATTTAAAAAAAGTATTATTCTTATCATTTTTTTTATTATTGAAATGTATACAGTTAAGTTTCATATGGGTGTTGACAGATGTATCCATAGATTTAGTTAATTTTGCCCTCAAGTGCACAAGATTGATGCATTTAACTTCACGGGGGCCTCCGGACCCCCCTAGAGGACATGAGGTCCACCCCCACTTAAAACATATTCACATGGATAGGATACTAAATACATGTGCACACTTTTTATATAGTAACCTTTGTACCTCAGCAGGAGGGAGTTAGTTTATTATAAAGGTCCTTCACTGATCACTTAACTATCACGCAGCTGTGTGCAGCATTTACTGTAAGAATCACACATTTATTCAATAATGCAGACTTAATAAATGACCATTCTTTGTTGATTCTGGCTGGAGTGTTAATTGACAGTAGTTACATAAGCTTCAAAACAAGCCACAACTGCGCGTGCACACGTGCAGAACTTATAGAATTAGCAATACACCCCTGCTAATGATGATTTTAGTATTATTTTCTGTGATGATGGAGCATCAACTTTTGGATCAACCAGATATTTACAGATTAGGGTTGTCCATAACAGTCAATTTAAACATGTGACTGACTCTGTATAACATTGTTTTCCTTACTCTTGTGATTTTTGTTCATCCTATCTAAAAGATAAAAAAACATGAGTTCATTGTTTTAACAAGATTTTTCACGATATAATAAAATACATGAATCCTGTAAACATTTGTAGTATAGTATTCTTATTTTTGGTATTCCCTGACATTATCTGTGTTTCTGTTTACAGATGCCTACTCAAAAAGTGTGCCAGACATGCAGGCAAAGCATAGGAGTAGCAAGTAAAAAATGCAAACAATGTGGTGCCATCCAACCCTACAAAGAGAAACTCTCCAAGCAAAAAGAAAAGGTTGCACAGGAGTGGAAGGCCACGCAACAGAAAAACCACAGTGTCAACAAAGTGTATGACTCGACACATTTACTGGTAAGCTTTTTTCTCTTGCAGATGTCAGTTATCATAAAAAAGTGTGTAAATAATCCCTGATCTTAATCTTTTTATACAAATTGTTAAATTACTGAATTGATTTATACTTTCCAACAGTCGCCCTCATTTACTTTTTAAAAATAATCCTAATTTCTTAAGTAAGTTTATGTGAGAAGTACAGACTAGTGCACGATTACTGCACTTCATGTAATGTGTTAAGCAAAATTGTTGTCACCGTTGTATTTAAAGCTGTAAAGGCATAACACATTTTTTCGAACTGATGTTAGATAGTGTTTGTACTTGCAAGCACCCAGTTTTAGTAAAACATTATTTCTTAACCAGAAGTAACATAGTTCAGGCCAGTGGTAATTCCTAGAATCAGAGCTTCAATGTACATGTTTTTCTAATTATATCTTACAAAAAAACCTGCATTTTGGTGTTTTATATTTTATTTTGGAACTTCATGGTATGGAAAACACATAATTATGTGACTATGGTTTCCAAAAGTAAAATAAATGAAATATCATATACATTTTTGAATAAATGGTAAAACCAAGAATGTCACAGAATCAAAACCAGCCCATATTAATATAGTGCTTGAAAGACAATCAAGACCTGGAAAGAGTTAGTATTAATAAAGAGGCCCTTAAAAGCACTTTCATTAAGCTTACCAGAGTCTCTGACTTTGAGCCGTGTTCGAACAGTCATTTAAAAATTCCCCTGTAACACCAGCTTTACATCTGAAGTGCTGTTAATGCGGAACTTTGAACCTGAAATGATATAGGTTATAGCTTGCTGACATGTTTCAAAGCTAAATGTAGCTTATTCAGATATCTGAATGTGAGAATTAAATGGACAAATATTAGGCATGCCAGAAACTGACCATGATCAAAATCGGACAGCCCTGGCGAATATTAATTGATTATTCGCCGCCGAATTGAAACTAAGCCAGGAAAAAAAAGAAATACATAAATAATAATAAAAATATATATAAATAAAATCGAATTTTAAAAATAATTTTCGATTATGGAGACTGTAACGAATATTCGAAAAATAGAATAATCGCTGGCATCCCTAACCCATATAAAAATAACTATGCCCATGTAATAGTTATATAGTCCCCCACCAGGCGCCTTGGGGGACTTCTTGGAGGAGTTAGATAATCTCCTCTCACACATCCCTGAAACTGGCCCTCCCGCTGTACTTCTCGGAGATTTCAACCTCCAGACAGGGAAGATATCTGAACTAACATCTCTGTTAACCACCTTTGCTTTCTCACTGTCTCCATCCCCACCAACTCATAAAGCTGGCAATGTCCTTGATCTCATATTCTCAAGGAACTGCTCTACTTCTAACCTCTCTGTAAACCCGCTCCACACATCCGATCACTTCTTCATTTCATTCTCTCTACCCCTTTCCAAACATAACAACCTCATCTCTTCTAACTCTGCTCCTGTCCGCCGTAACCTCCGTTCCCTCTCCCCCTCTACCTTTGCCTCATCGGTGCTCTCAGCCCTCCCTTCCTCTGACTCGTTCCAACTCCTGCCTCCAAACGCTGCTGCAAAAACTCTCCTCTCTACTCTCTCATCCTCTCTGGACTCTCTCTGTCCTCTCACATCGCGGCCGGCTCGTCAGTCCCCTCCTGCTCCCTGGCTAAATGACGCACTGCGTGCTAATAGAACCATCCTTCGGGCAGCAGAGCGGAAATGGTGGAAATCCAAACACCATGACGACCTCCTAACCTATCAGGCTCTCCTCTCCTCTTTCTCTGCTTCCATCTCTCAGGCAAAAAGCACTTTCTTTCAAGATAAGATCCAATCTTCCTATTCCAATCCCAAAAAACTATTTTCTATCTTCTCCACCCTCTTGGACCCTCCCAAAGCACCTCCCCCCTCCTCCCTTCTGTCAAGCGACTTTGTTAACCACTTTGAAAAAAAGGTTGATGATATTCGCTCTTCCTTTTCTGACTCACCTTTACTCACCGCTGGGTCACCAGACCCTCCCTTCACCCACACACTGACCTCCTTCTCCCCTCTCTCTCCAAGTGAGGTTCTTACCCTCGTTACCTCTGCCCGTCCTACCACCTGTTCTCTGGACCCTATCCCCTCAAACCTCCTTCAGACTATCGCTCCTGATATTCTACCATTTCTCACCCATTTCATCAACACTTCTCTAACTTCTGGTCACTTTCCAAACAGTCTCAAGGAGGCAAGAGTAAACCCTCTCCTTAAGAAACCCACTCTCAATCCGTCTGATGTTATTAACTACAGGCCCGTCTCTCTCCTCCCGTTCCTGTCTAAAACACTTGAACGCGCTGTCTTTAAACAACTCTCCTGTTATCTCCATCAGAACAACCTTCTGGATCCGCACCAGTCTGGTTTCAAGGCAGGTCACTCAACAGAAACTGCTCTCCTTGCTGTCTCTGATGAACTGCACACTGCTAAAGCAGCCTCCCTCTCCTCTGTCATCATCCTTCTGGACCTGTCTGCTGCATTCGACACAGTGAACCATCGGATCCTCCTTCGCACTCTCCAAGAACTTGGAGTTTCAGGCACTGCACTTTCCCTCCTCACCTCATACCTCAACGACCGCACCTACAGGGTTACTTGGAGAGGGTCCGAGTCCGACCCTTGTCAATTAACTACAGGGGTCCCTCAGGGCTCGGTTCTTGGTCCCCTCCTCTTCTCCCTGTACACAAACTCGCTCGGGTCTGTCATTAGCCCGCATGGTTTTTCATACCACTGCTACGCTGACGACACCCAACTAATTCTGTCCTTTCCCCGCTCAGAGACCCAGGTCGTCGCACGCATCTCTGCTTGCCTAGCAGACATCTCTCGGTGGATGTCTGCTCATCACCTCAAGCTCAACCTTGACAAGACTGAACTGCTCTTCCTTCCGGGAAAAGATTGTCCCACTCTTGACCTAACAATCAACATCGGCACCTCTGTTGTTTCCCCGACTCAGACTGCAAGGAATCTGGGTGTGGTCCTAGATAACAAATTGTCCTTCACTGCAAACATCGCTGCTACAACCCGCTGCTGCAGATACACGCTTTACAACATCAGGAGGATACGTCCCCAGCTGACCCAGACATCAGCGCAGATTCTGGTCCAGGCTCTCGTCATCTCACGCCTAGACTACTGCAACTCCCTCCTGGCTGGTCTACCTGCATGTGCCATCCGACCTCTGCAGCTCATCCAGAATGCAGCGGCTCGTCTGGTCTTCAACCTTCCCAAATTCTCCCACACCACACCGCTCCTCCGCTCCCTTCACTGGCTTCCAGTAACTGCTAGAATCCACTTCAAGACACTGGTACTTGCGTACCATGCTGTGAATGGATCTGGCCCTTCCTACATCCAGGACATGGTTAAACCGTACACCCCAGCACGTGCACTCCGCTCTGCATCAGCCAAACAGCTCGCTGCACCCGCACTGCGAGGGGGACCCAAGTTCCCGTCAGCAAAAACACGTGGGTTTGCTATCCTGGCTCCAAAATGGTGGAATGAGCTCCCCATTGAAATCAGGACAGCAGATAGCTTACACATCTTCCGACGCAAACTGAAAACTCATCTCTTTAGACTCCACTTCGAGCGATAGAATTACTAACAAAGCACTTGTATACTAATAAAGGGCTGGCTTTCTAAATGCCAGTTGAGTAGCACTTGAAATGTTTGGCTCTATGAAACCTGATGTACTTATATGATTCTGTTTTCTTAAAGGTTGTATCTTCCTGGTCGAATGTACTTATTGTAAGTCGCTTTGGATAAAAGCGTCAGCTAAATGCAATGTAATAATGTAAAAAAAAAAGTAATGTAAAAAAAACTCAAAGTGAACCCGAGCTCGATAAACTTCTTTTTTTTTTACAGTTCTTTTTTAGGGGCTCCCCTAAAAGGGGTCTAAAATCACACCTGGTTAATTGTGGGGTGCCTTCCTCAATGTGCACACGTATCACATCAGTGCATTTTTCACTTATGCAAAATAAATGGAGTTATAATGGCTTTAGGTGTGTGAAAATGTTTAGAACTGTTGTGTACATAATATTTCTTGTTTTTTTGTGTCCATTGTGTTCCAGCTTCACAAATGGAAAATGTTAGATCGGCGTCCCATCCTCCTTCTTGCCAAGAGAGGCACAAATGGTTTTTGCCGATTGCATCTGTCCATGGCAAATCGAGACAGAAGGTAACAATGCACTTGTTACCATAAAGAGGATTTACGAAAGCCTAATTAATGGTAAAGTATACAAATCTGCATGCTATATTTCAGCAATTTATCTGTTAACATGTTTTGTAAATTAGTTGCTCAGTTATCTGGTTTTAAATGTAAAAAAATGTGAATCACTGTTTACCAAGTAGTAAAAATATGTCGTTATGTCTTGTTTTGTCAGTTAAAGGGCCCATGTCATGCTTTTCTGGTTATTACCCGTCCCCTTGTGTGTTATGAAGCTTTTCCTGCATGTAAACGGTCTGCAGAGTCACAAACCCTCAAAGTACACCCTGTAGCGAGTAAAACTCTAACACAGAAAATACCTGTCTATGCTGCTCTTTTTCAATTTTTTTCTTCCTGAGTATAGTGACGTAACGGGCATAGTGACGTACCGGCTCACACACACACACTCACTCAGCCTTATCTTTTCTCAGCCGAGGCTCCGCGGATCTCCTCACGCACACACGCACACACACTCACAGCCTGGCTGTGAGTGTGTGTGTGTGTGTGTGCGCTCAGGCTGAGTTCCTCGCTGTCTCGCAGACCCCACACAGCAACCAGGAAACAACACCAGTAATCCAGCTCACACTGTCTGCTCCTCGAGCCTCAAAGGGCGGAGCAGCGAGCCCCCCAACGTCCCGCCAACACGGCACCCAGACCCCACGCAGCATTCTCATCTGTTTGTCCTTACTGGTGTCATTTCCTGGTTGCTAACAAACGCCATTGTAACACAGAATCACTGATGTTCCGCTGTTTCATTTTTAGCTGTAATTACTCAGATTATAAATGTATATGGCGGATTATACTTGGTCATTTACTCACCATGCGTCTACTTTTTTTTCTTCTCAATAGTGACTTTGGCAGTTGAACCTGAGGGCCCTTGTACCACACAGGCAGAAATGGCCGCAGACCCAGGATCAGACTTGTCTGTACCTCTTACCACCGAGACTGACACTGAGTTCACTCTCTTCCTCACTCCTGTGTCCTCCGGCCTGACTCCTGCTCTCTCCTCCGGCCTGACTCCTGCTCTCTCCTCCGGCCTGACTCCTGCTCTCTCCTCCGGCCTGACTCCTGCTCTCTCCTCCGGGCTGACTCCTGCTCTCTCCTCCGGCCTGACTCCTGCTCTCTCCTCCGGCCTGACTCCTGCTCTCTCCTCCGGCCTGACTCTTGCTCTCTCCTCCGGCCTGACTCCTGCTCTCTCCTCCGGGCTGACTCCTGCTCTCTCCTCCGGCCTGACTCCTGCCCTCTCCTCCGGGCTGACTCTTGCTCTCTCCTCCGGGCTGACTCCTGCTCTCTCCTCCGGGCTGACTCCTGCTCTCTCCTCAATGTCTTCCTCACAGAAAAGAAGACCAACGAGGAATAAAGTGGCAATTAATGGTATGTGCGGGTTAATTAGTAATTATCTTATTTACATCGACTGAAACTGTGTTTGATTTTGCACATTGAATTAGTTAAAGAGAGAGAAAACAATCATCGGTACAATTAGAATACACCACCTTTTGTTTTGTTTAAGACTTTGCAGTATCAAAAGTCTCAGTGCCATTTTGAACAGTTTAATTGAGCACAATGTGATGTTAGGCAATGTTTAGGAGGTTATTGCTGAACTTCAACTTATTACCATCTTTTAATTCCTTGCAGAATGTCCCATTCATCAAGGGTCAGACACTTTCCCCTACAACAAACTACTGAGGGAACGAATCAGGGAGGTTTGTTTAGAAAATATTTTTAAATAAATAAACAATGACAATAATGTTTCCGTGGAACCAAGTCTTATCTTATTGGATTTTGGTATACTTTGTTTAAAAGGAGTGTTTCAGTCTTAAGCATGACTGCTAATGTAAATATTGAAATTACAGTAACAATAATTTATTATTAATTTAAGGTTGAGGTACTTGTGTAATGCTTCATGTCGCATTAATGCATCATGTCCAGCCATTTATTTGTATATTACATTTTTTCTTGTAATCCTTTGTAGGTGAATTCCTATTTTTGGCAGTACAAATATTTTTTTAAATAATAATAGTATTCCAAAATATTAAACTGATGGGGAAAATGCTATTGACTATGTTACAGTCCTTCATATGTTTGAGTTAATCGTACCTACTATTATTTCAAATTATCATTTGATTTCACTGGACTTTTTGTATTTACATGTATGACATTTGAAAAAAATGAAGTTTACCTAAAATCTGTGTTTCTTTACTCAGGGCCATACCGAGGTGTTGGTGCAGTGGCAGTCTTGCTCTGGATGGTATGTATCTAATCTGAAGTTTCCTTCAGTGTAGCTGATGGGTCTGGCAGAACAGGGGCCACAAAGTAGTCTTACCAACCAACTTCATCAACCCTGAGATCACTAACTTAAACATTTTGGGTTCCTCAGCAGTAAATTGAATTTAGTTGATCACATGGGGGTGGGGAGCCATGTCATCAATGGCTCTATCAGACGTTTGCGCCATAAAGTAAGACATCCAAGTTCTCTGCCCTTCGTCATTCAGACATCGCGCCCTAGAAACGCTGTCTGATTGTAACACATAAGCAGGGAAGTAGCCTACATTGAAATAGAAATTAAAATATACAATAGAGTTTATCATTGATCAATATCACTAAAGGTTAAATGATTGATATGTGAGGCTGGATGGTATTTGATCTCTTTTGTAATTACTGACTTGTTACATTTGTTCTTAACAATTATACTATAAGTATAGTTAGTAGTAATAAGTAGTATTATTTCTGTGTGCAGTCTTGCAGGCAGTTGTCTAAGTTTAGTGCTGTATGTTTGGGCATTGATAAGACAGCAAATTCAAAGAATTGGTCAAATGAAACATTGACTTTGAAATAAAAAATGTACCTTGTATTATATATGATGTACTTGTTATATATAAATATATACATTATACTGCACTTTCATCATGATATTTTTGAGTGACTTAGTATATCTTCTCATTTGAAATAGCATTGTCAACATACTGTAGAACTACATATTCCAAAAAGTAATACTTTTTGCTGTGTCAGTATTGTCATACTGATATTCTGTACAAACTGTGAAGTCCATTGAGACAAATGTAACATTTGTGATATTGGGCTATATAAATAAACATTGATTGATTGATTGATTGATTGACTGTTTCTGTTTTACAGTGGGGCGAAGTGGAAAAATTCCTGGGAGCCAAAGGAAAACTTTTCCAGTTAAATATGGCTGACTTTTTTTTTTCTATTTTGGAGTAATAAAATACATATAAAAAAACATCTATGTAAGTGTTGTGCCTATTTGTGTTCTTATGTTATCAGTGAGCTGAAGCCAAGACAAATACAAATATGTTTTAAGTGTATCCATACAAACTCATTCTCTAAAACTGTCATGATTGGTCTGTTGTGAATGACACCCATGAGGAAAAAGGTCCTATACATTATATCACATCGGCAGGGCTGTGATGTGATGAAGCCCTCGCGAGCGTCGACGGGGGGGTGGTGTGTAAACCCTGGACACACCAAGCCGATTACAGCTAGTGGAGCCTCGCAGCAGAAACTGTGGCGCGCTCAATTGCGCCGCATTTGCGCATCAGATGAGGCTCCCTCCACAAGATGAGGGCGAGAGGCAGACGCAGTCTGTGTGATCGGCGTGTATGGAGGGGCGGGCCTGCACATCGGCATATCACAGACTGGTGCATACATTGTACAGGCGGCAATTTGAAATGGAACGCAGCCCACACACGGCAGACAAACCCAAACACTTTTGGAACACGCCACCTCCAGACACATTAACATGCACTCCCCTAACTTTCCCCTAATCTGACATTGTATTTCATTCCATAACATATAAATATACTGTTCACCCATGTGAAACACACACACTGAAACCAAAATAATTTACAAACATGTGAAAATCTTTCATATGCGATGGAAACTTCTGAAGCAATGGAAACAGGAGTCAGAGAGACACGAGGAGAGCAGGAACTTTGATGGCAAACTGATGGTTTATTCACAAGACATGTTGTGTGCCACGAATTGACACAAAAGATGCCAAACCAATTCTGAAGATCTCTACCCCAGACCCATATTTAGCTAGTTCTGAGAGAAGAATCAACATTGTGCATAACAAGATAAAACCAACACCTCTATCAGCTGACGCCAATAGGCAGGAACAGGGAGACAAAACACTGAGAGCACAGTAGCCAAGGCTACAGGTGCCTGTGCTCAGTCAGGACAAGACCTGGGGGGTATACCACGAAACTGGTTCAACCTAACCTGGATATGTTTGAGTTAGCCGGTTGGCCTAATCCAAAACATACGCCCTCTCGCTAAACGGCACTACGACACGGGTTATCAAGTGGATCGCTCAAGCCAGCCGTGCCTATCTAGTTAGGTGCGCGTTCACATAAAAGGGGTAGTATTTGGAGCATTCGACCAATCACAAACATGGAGAAGCGTACTGACAGCGCAGCGCGTATACTTCCTGAATGAAAAGTCAACTATATAATTAGACAAATATGAAGACTTTAAACATCCATGACTCAAACACTTTATCCAGGATAAAAGCCACATAGCTGCACCTGCAAGGTGAACACAGCTGGTAAAAGAAAAAGTGTTTGAATGCGTACATTAACAGGTTTATGATATGCCCCGTCTAAGACACGATCTGACTTTAATTACATTTGACTCGAGTGTTTCGTAATGTGTTGCTTAAAATAATACTTCTGCATACAGTATGTGACACTGTAAGTGTTGCACGGCCAGATACGGCTCAGCTGACTCAGATAAGGAGATATATGATACATTATGATGTGATGCCGCGGACTGTACTGTTACTTTGATCCAGTTACTTATGTTGTGGCAGATATTTAATTAAGCTTTCTTAACGCTAATGTTATAATAGTCAGATTGCTCTGAAGATGGGAGGTGATATTCTATTAATGTTCACATTCACACGTGAACACGTTTGGTTCTATGCAAACTCAGTAATATCCATTGTGATACAGTTATAAGGCCTTCACAAGAGACTGTCAGTGGAGATTAAAGGGGATCAGGAGCTCACGTCTTCTCAGAGTCCTTGGTATCTGGCTTGATGATTGTCTCACATTTCTAAACTTCATGTCAATAACCTGCTTAAAAAGCTGAGGGTTAGGCTAGGTTTCTTCTACAGGAACAAGTCCTGTTTCTCTGCTTGAGGCCAGGAAAAGGCTAGTCACTGTGACCTTTTGACCTGTGCTGGACTATGGTGATTTGATCTATATGAATGCACCTGCCAATTGCCTGGTCAAGTTAGATGCTGCGTATCACAGTGCACTGAGATTTGTGACAAACTGTAAAGCATTAACCCATCACTGTACCCTGTATGCAAGGGCTGGTTTGCTTTCACTAACTGTACGGAGGCTCAGTCACTGGTACATTTTTATATACAAAGCCATGTTAGGGAAACTTCCATCTTATATCTGCTCCCTGATCTCACGGAAAATTGTAAGTGGCTACTGCCTGAGATCGAATGCTGTGGTTTTATTAAATGTGCCAACTGCTAGGACTGTCTTAGGGAAGACAGCTTTTAGATGCGCAGCTCCTCTGTCTTGGAATAGTCTGCAAATTACATGGAAACTGAGCAATCTGGTGCCACTAAATGTTTTTAAAGCTCGGTTGGATGCTACTCAATCGGAAGCTATTGGTACCTGTTTATGTGGATAGTTATGTAAATGGTGCTGTATGATGTCCTTTTGTTGTTCTGTTTATGTTTTTATGTTTCGTGTGGAACCTACTTGAGCAGGTCTCCCTTGAAAAAGAAATCAATGATCTCAATGGGATACACCCGTATAAATAAAGTTTTGAAATTAAATGAAATGAGAGTCATCATCATCATGTTCTCTCTGCTGCTGCTGCTGCTGCTGGCAGCTGGAAGTGAGTCAACACTTATTATACTGCTGTTTAACAGGATAATCTGTCATATAACTTTTTTTTGTATTTGTACAGGTGTGAAGTGTGAACAGTTGACACAGCCAGCTTCTGTGACTGTGCAGCCAGGTCAACGTCTGACCATCACCTGTCAGGTCTCTTATTCTGTTAGTTAATAATAATAATAAAATTCAATAACATGCTTTAACCACTAGGTGCCCGTTTATCAGCTGTGCACCGTTATGGTGTAAATACTGCCTATCTACCAATTGGATCCAATATAAAAGTCAGCCGAATTACTGTTGATATTGCAAGGAGACATATTGTGTGAAAATAAATCTAAGATGTTGTTAAATGGCTGATATATTTGTGATCCACGTCACGTTTTCAGTTTTGGCGGCAGTTCTTCCTGTTTGTATAGAAGTCTTCTCATCAGGGCTCTATAAATAGATAACTACGGCAGATATGTAATATGTAATGCAGCCGAACCATGTATTACAATGCCGTTATGTGATTAGCTCCAAAGAGAAAAGCAAGCAAACTCGGAATAAAGTATTATTATTATTTTTTAAAATGTTTTCGGATTTCACATCGCATAAACACCATTTCCCAACGTGCATTGCGGCTAAACCATGAATCACCGAGCTGAGGATCTTGGTTATGGCTAGAAAGGATCCGTCTTGTGTAAAACTCTCGCGAGAGTTCGGCTGAATGTCACGTGGCTGAATGTTTACGTTTGGCAGGCAGCCTTTCAGTTAGGATCGTTAACATCAGTTGGCCACAGCAAATGATGGTGAGAAGCTAAACTATCTATTAATTATGTCAATGACAGGGAGTGTGATCGTTGAAAAGCGGTCTTGCTGGTGTTCAAAGAAGAATGACAACACTGTAGATCACCAACACTATGGTTTATTTTTTATTCACAGGCAAGTCAACGTTGTCGCAGTAAAAGTCCCAAGATAGCTCCTGGTGCAATAAAATGTTCCCTTGCAGTGTTTTACTATTATGTCTGATGTTTCTCTATTAATATTGCTGCTGCATTAATGTGTATGTTGCATCATGTTACTGCTGTAGATGTGTTTCCGAGCCGCTCCGATTACAACGAGAGTTACAACGAGAACGTGACGTCATATTTACAATAGAAGGATCCTTTCTAGCCATAACCGAGGATCTTGCCTACGTCTGTTTCCGGTATTGTTTTTGACGGATGTATTTTGTTATACACACATTCCTTCACATTTAAATTAAAATGTACATTAAAATATTTCATGAGGCTTTCTAAAATGTTTTAAAATATAACTACGGTTCGAGTTGAAGAGTTTATAAATTAACATGAACCGAAGCTGTTGCCTGGTAACGCAATCGTGCAACGTCACGTCCGTTAATTCCACATCCACACACATCGATTTAATAAATGAATATAGCCTTTGTATCTGCTAAAAGAGGTGCCGACCAGCTGGGGCAACAGAAAATTGGCGAAATTGAGTGTGACTATTACAAATGAAATCATTATTATATTAATATTGATAATAATAACAACCGACCGTCGGGGTAGCATTTGCTTGGCATTTCCGGGTATATCTCCACTTGTTGGGCCACGTTAACAATACTGTGTAATTGTCACGTTTGAAGGGACGAAATCGTGACAGCTTCACGTCTCCCATCATGGTAAATCGTCACATGTTCACGTCTTGCCGTGATACCGGGTTGTGCTGACCATGTCCATGCCTTTATGACAACAGTGTACCAATCTTCTGATGGCTACTTCCAGCAGGATAACTCACCGTGTCACAAAGCTCAAATATTCTCCAACTGGTTTCTTGAACATGACAATGAATTTTACTCAAATGTCACAGTCATCAGATCCAAATCCTACAGTGCACCATTGGGATATGGTGAACGAGAGATTTGCGTCATGGATGTGCAGCCGACAAATCTGCAGCAACTGTGTGATGCGATCAGGTCAATATTGAGTGAAATCTCTGAGGAATGCTTCCAGTACCTTGTTTAATCTATGCCATGAAGACTTAACGCAGTTCTGAAAGCAGATGGGGGTCCAACCCATCCTAGCAAGGTGTACCTAATTAAGTGGCTCGTGAGTGTATTACTTAGCTCAATTTGTATTGTTAGTGTGTGTCTGTAGGAGTAAAGTCTAGACACATTCTTTGGATGTAAGCATTGGCTAATTAAACAGATCATGATTAAATGACATGATGATAATAAGGGTGATCACCAAAACCTTATACCAGGGGTGGGGAACCTCTGGCCCTCGAGGTAACTCGGATCTGAAGGTGACTGATAACTGCTAATGGCATTTACTTGAATACCAGACATAGTAAATGCAAAGCAGGATCATATAAAAAAAAAGGTAATAAACAAGCCATTCAATCGTAATACTCGTTTTAATACGTTGACATGCATACAACACAATAGACTTGTTAAGTCCTGTTCGTTGTCCTGTTTGTTGTCCTTATCACCGTCCTGTTAGTTTTCCTCATCACCGTCCTCATCACCGTCTTGTTCGTTGTCCTCATCACCGTCCTCATCACCGTCTTGTTCGTTGTCCTCATCACCGTCCTCATCACCGTCTTGTTCGTTGTCCTCACCACCGTCCTCATCACCGTCCTGTTCGTCGTCCTCATTACCGTCTTCAATGTCTTCCTCCATCATGAGAAAAGACGAGTCCGAGCCAATACAGCTGTAGGTGCTGGTGACTCTGCTCAGTTTCTGCTCCAGAAGATATTGATGGTGTAAAATACAGCAGTGCAGTCCCCTGTATCCCTCTTCTGTTATATCGCTTGGAGAAACTAAAATAAAAAGACAAAATGACAGTCTATGTAAGGCAACTTTTAGTTAGCATTGATGTTGGTTCCATATAAGCAATTTGAATGTTTAACTCCGAGGCTGTATATTAGCTAAAAAGATTTGTGATTCAGAAAAAATGCAATCATTACAGATGCTATTCAGTGATAGACATTTGACACTGGGAGGGGGGCAGTGGCAAATGTTATAAATCGGTATTTGTGGAACATACTTTGGTTCCTGATGTCGTCTTTTGTCTGATGAAGGAGGCGGTCCAGTTTGTCCAGTGCCTGCCTCAGATTTTGACAATGCTGGGTCATCTCCTTCACAATGATGACTTTTTCCTCTTCCATACGCCTGACCAGCATAACCTGGTCAAAAAGTCGCCTCTTTGTGCGCAGGTTCACCACTATAATGGAAAAAACACAAAATATAACAACCACAATGGTAAGGCTAATAAAACAAATAATATCAGTTTGTATTCAATCTTTTTTAATTAAATTGACCAAAACCTTAAAATCTGGTAAAAAAAAATTCAACCTCGCCGCTTGCTGAATTTTTTCAATTCTGTCTATGTTGGCAGAATTACATTCAGTATGTCTTGAGATTCAACATTAGTATGCAGTTCAGGGTGGTCAGGAAGGGTTTTACTGTTTCCATAGATATGCCTGTCCCAGTGGGACTAGACTATTAAGACTTGATAGGGCAACATCATACAGACCTTTCAATATCATTATTTTAAAATGATTTGTTGTGATCATGATGATTTGTGACACCTATGTTGATAGCTCTGTGTTACATTGGTGATTGTATTCTAGTACTTCAACTGAATTTATGGAATATCTAGGGCAAACAAAAACAAGTTGTTTCTTACCATCTCCTTGCGCCTCCCAGGGCAGAATGACATCCTCAGACAGACCGCATGCTGCTTCTGTGTCAATTTTCTCTGAACAGGCATCAATGGTGTTGTACTGCAGTATCCTCTCTCTGAGTTTCTTCTTGAGCTCTGTCAGTCTTCTCCGTTTGCGTTGCCTTGTTTGGTTGCTGTCTGTAAAGTAAAACAAAATACAAATAAACTAATATTAATAATACAAACAACAACAACAAGAAACAAATATTGTTTCTAGATAACGTAATAATAAATACCATTTTGTCGATAGAGGTCGTGTTTCTTTCTTCGGAGGGAATAAATAATTTCATCTATTTCTCTCTGGAGCTCCTCTTGGCTACTCTGGGCTCCATGTTTCTCTTGAAAACAGAAACAACAAGGTGTAATCATAAAACATGAAGCCAAATGTTTGGAAATATGGAACCAAATCTATACCACAGTGATCATATAACATACCAGTGGCTGCCCATTGCTTGACCTCCAACACCCACTGCTCCGTGTCCTCCAGGGAGATGTTCAGCTCTTGCTTGAGACTCTCAAGATTGTCCACTTCAGTTTGTGCTCTCTGTGTAGTCTGGTTAGAATGTTTAAAAGGAAAAAGTGAATATGCGTTCCAGTTGGTTGAGAAGGTTGTTTTTTACTGAATTCCTTTATGCACATTAACTGACCAGACAACAACATGAAATGCTAAACACCTTCTCTTCAAGGTTGGCAAGTATCACCTTAGTTTCCCTTTTTTTTCAAGATCAAGCAGGATTAACATTATTATTATTATCCAGAAATTCAGATGAATCAACCTATAGTGCTTTATTAAAAACAAACAGAACAGAGACTCTCTTGGCAGAACAGTGTGCCATGGCAGCACCATCATAATGAAATGATTGCAGAATACATTCAATTCAACAACATGTAGCTAAGGATGGTGTTAAATTACTACAACAACAAACTCGGATAGTCTTAATATACATTTTGAAATGCAGCATGGACGTCTTACTTTGACAAATCTCTTTGAGAGTGTCTTGTGGAGATTCTCCACCTTCCTGTGGTTCCATTGCATAGCCAGCACGGTTATCATATCTGCTCTAGCTGTAAACACAAAAACATGAAAATTCATATGAGCTTTACAATGTGGCACTACTTAAAACTATTTGTTTTCCTCTACCAACCTGATTTGGTCATGTATTTTGTTGTCAGAGCTGCCCTTGAGAGGAAGCTGTTAACCTGTTCCACTTCCTCGCCGACAGTATTTCCAGCACCTTCCTGGCTTCTGCCACCCCACTTCACCTGCTCAGAATCATAAACAATGAGATCTAGCTATTTAGTTCAATATTATAATTTCTTGTACTGTACATCTTTAGTTATCATCAGTGTCAGGAGCAATTTCAGAAAGTTAAAATGTTCTGATATTGAATTATGCTTTGAACTACAATGTCACAACTGCAGTTATTTGAAGCTCTATTCATTCATTATTTCTACAGTGCGGATATATTTACTAAAATAAACATAATGGGCTTTGGAAGCCTATCCTTGTGACAGTCTGTTTTGTAACAATTTTGTCAACATTTGTAACTATTACAATTATTCCACAGGCTTGAATAGAATATACTACATGATATTCTTATGTGCACTACAATTTCTAAAACATTTGAATCTAGTGACACAAATGTTTAACTTGCATACTGTACCTCGCATTTGCCTGTGTGGGCCTTGGCGTGCATTACAGAGAGAAAAGGTTTCATCTCTGTAAGTGGTTGGAGCTCAGGCAACTTTGCTGCCATCTTCTCCAAATAAGGCCAGTACCCGTAATGACAAAATCAATTAGCTTTTCCAGTTGCATGATGGCATAATAGTAAAAAGATAAACCAGGTCCTTAAAATTACCAGTACAATCCTTGTAACCAACATCAGCATTTATCCAAATGAATGTTTTTTTTGCTTTACATCTACTGGATGTGCAAGAATTAAATAGATAACACGTTTCCCACAAACACTTCCAATTTTGCAATAGTTATAACTACCTGCAGGCAACATCCATACAAAAGAATGTTGCATTCGCAACTTCAGCCAGCTCCTTCTGCAGGAACATTGGGTAGGCATATATTTCACCACGGTAGTGATTTAGGCCTTGTAGTAAGATGCCATGTCTGCACACAGCTATTTGCAGTCGTTCCTCATCCACCTTGGCCCTGGACTTGTGTGAGGTTTCTCTGCAAGCTGTGAATGTTGCCGGTCCACAAACATCACGACCACTTTTCTGAAATAGACACAATCTGTTACATTTAACCCTGTGCTAAGAAAAATAAATAAAGGGTTAAGGGATTGAATAGATTCTTACAATCGTCATCTGGCTCCTGATTTTGTCGACAAAGGCAGACACTTTACTGTCCTGGGCAATGAACAGTCCATCAAATAGAGACGGTTCATCTGTCCTGCGAAATTCGAGAAAGACATTGTAAGCAACATTATCATACATACATAAGTTTGATTGTGTCCTCTATTTAATGTGGCCAATTTGCTTTTGCCATAACATTTTCATAAATGTGGAAAAGGTCTTTGTGAATTTGATCTGTAATTCTGTGTAAAGTCTTTTGCCACCATTATTTAACATTAGTGAAAAGTTTACTGACTTCTTGTAAAAAGGTAAAAATAAAAGTACATCCTTTATATTGATGGGCATGGAATAGGGCAGAGGAAGGCATAGAAAAAGGTTCCTGGGCAATTTAATACATTTTTCATGAAGCGATTATATCCAAAACTGGTTCTTAGCTCCAACATATCCAACTAACGTCAACCATTTAACATTTTAAAGTTGAGTTAACTTTACAGGCGTCATATATAATAATTTTTATGAATTGGATTTATATAATTATGTGTCATTTCAAACCAACTATTGTTTTCTGATGGTCTACAAACTTTGGAAAAAGAAATTGCAGAGTTGGGGAAAGTTAGACATTTCAGCAAAGACATTCAGCTTAGTCAATAAAACAACAACTAAAATGAGAATATGATTTCACTGACCCTCTGGACTTCTTGAAGCGATAATGCTTTCTATTGCCATCTACAGCAATAGCCAGCATGTCAGGTATGCATGCTGGGCATTTAAAGGGCTCCACCAGGCATAGATCTTCTTGTCTGTAATTACAGAAGGCAAACTCCCGAAAGACTCTGTGGAAGATATTGCTACAGATTCTGCCTGTCTGGAAAAAAGAATGGTATTCATTTGGTTAATTAAAAGTTTGGTATTCAAAAATCTTGAAAACCACATTTTATTCTTACCCTTCCTGTGGAAAACGATCGATGTTCAAGCATTTTTATAAATACTTGCTGGGATAATGCTGGGCTGGCCAATTTCATTTGCTCGAATGATGTGAACACATCAAAGTTAAAAATAATTTTGCAGCTGTCGGTTGCTGGCCAGTATTTGTATCCCAGCAAGTCACCTATGCTCGGGGACCATTTGGCGGAACAAATTGGGCAGCACACAGAAGGCAGACGAACGTTGTATGGACCTGAGAAAAAATATAAATGTGCAATTTGACAGCTATCTATGCAATGTAGGACAAAAGTATAATAGTAATCCTGTATTTCTGCTTGATCGTCTTCTGGTGGCAACAAACCATTGATAGTCACCAACACGGTCTGCTTTCCTGGGATGATGGTGAAATCTTGGCTTGGACCACAGAAGCAGATTTGGGATGGCGGAGGAATTGGAAGTAGACACACTGCAGCAAAGACAATTTCAGAGATTCATATGCATGTTAGGACATGTTAGGAAATGTAGTCAATACAAATTGAGACATTTTAACTGTTAAAGCAAACTTCCGACATGGTGAAAATGATGCCGCTGTATATGTAGTGCACATTAGGAAACCATGGTAAGGGAATATGTAATACCTTATTTGAACCCACCTTGTTCACAGAGTCCATATTGGCCACTTTCATCCACAACCACTAAGGATGTGGGAGGAATAGGTCTGTAAAACCCATCAAACATGGCTTCCCTGTCATGGAAGACATGTTTACCATGGATAATAGGGTCACATGCCGGACAAAGAAAGGGAGTTCCTGGTGGAACACAGTCCAAGCACCGGACCACAGCATCAGCAGTTTTGCATTGGAGACAGGAACGTGTAGTGACAATCTCTGCAGCCAATTTCAAATTAAGGAGCTCTGGCATTGCAGCTCTGAATTTTTGTTCACGTTTCAACTGTCTTTGGGTCCATGTTGATGCAGTGGGTGTTTCTTCTGATGATGCAGGGACAGTGAGAGAACCCAACAGGTTTCTCAGTGTCTGAAGATGTTGATCTAAAATAACAAAATATAAAACAAATCATGGAATTTAGTTTAATTTAAAAAAGATATTCCATACATGGCTTTTCACTTTACAATGTATCATGAACAAAGCTATTACATACTACAAACAATTACCTACATTTCAAGTTGAAGGATAATTTAAGAATTCATTGTGCATACCAAGACTTGGGACCTGTAGAGGAATCTCATGTGTCTCCTCGACCTCTGGGGACTTCTGAGAGCTGGAAGGTTTAACTGCATAAAACAAAGTACGAATTTATGGGAAACATTATTGAGGACCGACCAACGACATTAAAACTTAATGAAACACTAGAACTAGATTATATTTTACAGACCAGATCGATTCTTATTCCAATGTTGGGCTATAATGTTCCCATCCAGGTCCCTCTTCCTCCAGGAAACATTTGATCCTTGCGTTATTTTCTTTGGTATCTTCTGTATCTTCGGTTTCTTTGGTTTCTTTGGTATCTTAATATATAAATATATAAAAGAGATTATATATTTCCCTTAATTGTTGCACACACATCTTTGTAATGTGTGTGTCTGTTATCATTTGAGTAAATGTTATAATACATTTTTGGATAATGTTGTACTTGCCTTATTTGCCAACTCATCTGCGAGGGCATTCCCTATCTCTAGCCATTCATTCAGTTGCTTGGATGCCATTTTTAAGTGAGGATAAAAAGGGCAACAACAAACAAAGGATGAACTGACATACAGGGAGGGAGAAAAACAAAACAAAAGACAAGAAAACGAGAGGGGTGAAAGAGAGTAGGAAGAGGAATATGGCTCTGAAAAGAACCGTTGATTTTTTTATGATAATAGGCTACTTCATATAATTGAATTGATAGATGACCTGAAAAAAACCAAACAGATGAACTCAGATTAGCTGTGCTACCATGTAATTTAATTGTTGCTTCATAAATAAGCATTCGCCAAAATAAAACTACAGGCACCAAAATCAATCAAGTCCCAGGTAAATCAGTAATTACAGGGAAATATATTTCTCTTTTTAACTAGATGTGATGCTTTCACAAAACTTAAGTTGAATTAGCGAATGTTTAAAGTAGTAAAACAACTATGACCTGATGATATTCAAGTGTTGAACTTACCCTAACTATCATTAATGCAACATGTTAGGTGACATTTCGAAGAAAGAAAAAGTGTGTGCATTATAAAAAGCGCCATGTAAATGTCAACTATTATTATTATTATTATTATTAAAGTGCCATTTCCTTTCGCATTGTTTACGTTCATATCATGTCCTGGTCTGGTTAGCTGAATATACATACTTTTGCCATTGTTATGTGTTATGTCACGTGCTACCAAGGGTTTTGTTTTTAGGCAAGATTTTAGCTCCTTTTGTGCGAAGGAGAAAACTCTCCCTACAACTTGTTGTAGACGAACCTTCTTATATTGCAATACATATCCGTTAGCGCATATAAGCTAAGCGCTAAGCGCTAACCTTTACAGCCATGCTATTGCTAACAACATGCATTCGCCTATACTGCCTATGCCACGGGCCAGCCCTAAAACGTAAAACTGAAATATCGTGGTTAAACATGCTTAGTAGAAAAACGACAGGATTAATTAAAAGCGTAAACAAATCAAATGAAATACAGAAATCAGATTTACCACTTGTAAAGCTCTGACGCTCTTTAACAATCCTTCTTCTTCTTCATCTTCTTCTTCATCTTCATCTTCTTGGCTCGTCGCACTTTTATTGATGCGCAAGGTTAAAGTTCACGGGATTACGATCGTGACAAAACGTGACAAAAGGTTGTAATAAACTGCTGCTAGAAATGAATAATGGGAAAGCTACGTGGCTATGGGTCGTAATATCGTGATCAACACTGCTTAAACAATCGACCTATTTGGTCGTTTTTTGTAGGAGGACAGGCTGACTCTGTGAGTTGGGGGAACATGTCTGTAATGCCATTTTGCACCCGCCTTCTCCAGATCGCTGTTTTGGCACGGAATGACTTCATTTTGTCGCTTACCTCCAGGATAGAGGCATATCTGCCTTGAACGGACAAACTGAGATCGTTCAATGAGTTGAACACATCTGCGAGGTAGGCAAGCTGTGCGATCCATTCGGGGTCCGAGAAGAGTGCTGCAGTGGTTGGCTTGTCATTCTGGATGAACTCACAAAGCTCTGAGCGCAGTTCGTACACCCGCTGTAGCACTTTTCCACGGGAGAGCCAACGCACCTCTGAATGGAACAGCAGGGTGTCCTGTCCTGCGCCCATCTCCCTGCAGAGCTGGCCGAATAAACGGGACTGCAGTGGCTTACACTTGATGTGGTTGACCACAGATACCACCGTGCTGAGAACGGAGTGTAGCTCAGGACTCAATGATTTTGATGCCAGAGCCTGCCTGTGCAGCATGCAGTGGGTAGCTATCATCATTGGATTGCGCTCCTTGGCACGAGCAACCACCCCACTCTTGCGTCCGGTCATGGCAGCTGCCCCATCCGTGCAAATCGCAATGCAATACTCCCAACTCACATTGCCAGTCTCCATGAACATATCTATAACATTGAAAATCTCCTCACCTGTTGCTCGCCCCGTCAACTCTTGACAAAATAAAAAATCTTCCTGAATCCTTCCTTCCCACGGGTAGCGAACCAGCGCGATGAGCTGCGCAGAGCCGGACACATCAGTGGACTCATCCAATTGAACCGCGAATTTAGAACCTCTCAGTCTTTCCAGCAGTTGTGATTTGATATCAGCAGACATGTCCTCAATTCGTCGTCTGATGGTGTCATTTGACAGAGGTACACTTCTCAATTTGGCAGCCGCATCTTTCCCCACCATCACCTCACACAGATCCACCGCAGCAGGGAGCAGCAGTTCCTCCGCTATTGTGTGGGGCTTTCGCGCCTTAGCAATCCTCTGCGCTACCAGGTAGGAGGCCCGCTGCGCTTTAGCAGAAACAGACGTAACATTAACCATCCGTTGTTGTTGCTGGCGGTAGTCCTCGCCCTTCCTCTCAAAAAAAGCCCGGTCTTTTTTTGCATAATCTGGATGCTTGGTCTCGAGGTGCCTCTTCAATTTGGCAGGCTTCATTGCCTCATTGGCAAGACACCGCAGGCATATCAGACATTTCGGTTTCCCTTCCACTTCAATAAATCCATATTGGAGATACTCCTCATCGTATTTCCTTACTTTTGTTTTTTGTTTTTCATTTACTTCATTTGTAGCCGTAACCGGTCGTTTTAAAAATCTGTCCATCTTCGTAGTATGCTAGCCGTGTTATATCTCTATGATGCTAGCAGCGGCACTCTCTGACTGACGTACCAGTTAATGTTGTTTCCACGGTAACGGGTGACACGCTTGATTTTTAAATGTATAGATGTGTTAGATTAGAACGTAATCTATGAACTATTTTAGATTAAAAAAAGAAAAATATTATTTGTTGAACTATGAAGCCTTTTGTAAAAAAAAAAAAAATGAAAAAAAATGATATGATAATTTAAATTAATGAATCTGAAAACTTTTAACGGACCCCCTGGCAGAGTGCCACGGACCCCCGGGGGGTCGCGGACCCCACTTTGAGAACCACTGGATTAGAACACATCCTTAGGACCATACCATTCACAAGCCCCCTACCCCCATGTTGCCTATGCTGGGAACTCTTTGTTTAAAACAAATTGGCCATCGGAACGTGTGGAGGAAGTCTCCCAGGGGGGATTGGTCACATTCCACAGCTCTCTCCCCCCCCCCCCCTCCTGTGATCCCCCACATTCCACAGCTCTCTCCACCCCCCCCCCCCCCCCCTCCTGTGATCCCCCGCACACAGAGAGACCGCTCTTCTGGAGTGAAGAGAGAGGAAATAATGATATTGCAAGTTAGAAACGTAATATGCATTTTGACAGACAAGATGGACACTTGGGGGAAAATATGCTGCATTTTGAATGTCCGATAGTCCACCATTAACACCTTAGTCCCGGGTCTGTGCCGGAAATATCAAACATTTAATAAAAGTGAAAAACAATGAACAAGACAACGTATTAATAATAATTAATTAAATGTATTCCGTTTGGATGTACAATTTTTGACTTTGTTTAGAGCAGCAAATATGATTTTGTTTGAATGATTAAATGGGCGAATTGCCCTAATGTGGGACATTTTTGCATTTCAGACTTTGGGAATATATTGCGATATGAAGCCGATACAATACATCAAAATCCAGTACCATTGTAAATGTATTAACTTTATATCATCGTATCTCCGTGTTTACTGGGTCTTTTTGCATGAAACAAAGACTGGGATATAGTTTCAAGCCACTACTTTCGACAGAAACACACGGCAATGTTGTCCGGACTGTTGTTTTTATGCGGCACCGGCTTGAACAGGTCATGTGATCTGATCACGCCGGCGTGACGGTCGGTCGACTCCAAAGGGTTAAATGCATCAATCTGGTGCACTTTTGAGGACAAAATTAAGAGATTTGTGGATACAGCTCTCAACACTCATATGAAACAGAACTGTTCTTACAATGTGTGTTGGAAGGATTTATTAAATTACTTTGCATATTTTATTGTGTAAACACACAGCTGATCACCTGAGAGCTGCCGTTTCATTCAGACTGTTTAAAAAAAAAAAAACGGTCTGATTTTAACAACTCAATGTGTGATTGTTATAGCAGTAATATTAGACACTAATAATACAGTAAACTATGAACACTGTACATATTATTGTTTGTTTGCCCGTGGGTTTAGGATTATCGGTAGTGAGACCCGTGCTGCATTTTCCTCCGGTCAGATGTGATATAAAAACAAAGCGATTATTTTTGTTGTTGTAAACTCACGTGGATTAAACTATTAGTGTATTCATTTCAATTCGCGAACATTATGATACATTAAATGATCGTGAGGATGATGATTGAAAATCGTTTGTTTGAGCCGGGCTGCATTTCCTGATCTAAAAACATAGCGATGGTTTTGTACTTACGCCAACGTGAATTAAACAACATTATTTTGTTAAATAAAAACATGGAGCACTTTGAGGAACTCCTGAACCCGACAACTCCGCCCTCTATGTTAGAGACAGAGCTGGAGTATGAAGGGGGATCGACACCAATCTCCCGGGGGGAGGTCACTGAGGTCGTCAAACAACTTCACAGTGGCAAAGCCCCGGGGGTGGATGAGATCCGCCCAGAAATGCTGAAGGCTCTGGGTGTTGAGGGACTGTCATGGTTGACACGTCTCATCAACGTTGCGTGGAAGTCGGAAACAGTACCGAAGGAGTGGCAGACCGGAGTGGTGGTTCCCCTTTTCAAAAAGGGGGATCAGAGGGTGTGTGCCAATTACCGAGGCATCACACTACTCAGCCTCCCCGGGAAAGTTTACTCTAAGGTACTCGAAAGGAGGGTCAGGCCGATTGTCGAACCTCAGATTGAGGAGGAACAATGCGGATTCCGTCCTGGTCGTGGAACGACGGATCAGCTTTTTACTCTCGCAAGGATCCTGGAGGGTGCCTGGGAGTACGCTCATCCAGTCTACATGTGTTTTGTAGACTTGGAGAAGGCATATGACCGGGTTCCCAGGGAGTCACTGTGGGAGGTGCTGCGGGAGTATGGGGTGAGGGGCTCTCTACTCAGGGCCATCCAATCTCTGTACTCCCAAAGCGAGAGCTGTGTCCGGGTCCTCGGCAGTAAGTCGGACCCATTTCAGGTGAGGGTTGGCCTCCGCCAGGGCTGCGCTTTGTCACCAATCCTGTTTGTAATATACATGGATCGGATTTCGAGGCGTAGTCGTGGGGGGGGGGGGTCTGCAGTTCGGTGGACTAAGGATTGCACCACTGCTTTTTGCAGATGATGTGGTTCTGATGGCTTCATCGGTCTGCGACCTTCAGCACTCACTGGATCGGTTCGCAACCGAGTGTGAAGCGGCTGGGATGAGGATCAGCACCTCCAAATCTGAGGCCATGGTTCTCAGCAGGTAACCGATGGACTGTCCACTCCAAGTAGGGAATGAGTCCTTACCCCAAGTGAAGGAGTTCAAGTATCTCGGGGTCTTGTTCTCGAGTGAGGGAACAATGGAGCGTGAGATGGGTCGGAGAATCGGAGCAGCGGGAGCGGTACTGCAGTCTCTTTACCGCACCGTTGTGACGAAAAGGGAGCTGAGCCAGAAGGCAAAGCTCTCTGTCTACCGGGCCATTTTCGTTCCTACCCTCACCTATGGTCATGAAGGATGGGTCATGACCGAAAGAACGAGATCGCGGGTACAAGCGGCCGAGATGGGTTTTCTCCGCAGGGTGGCTGGTGTCTCCCTTAGGGATAAGGTGAGAAGTTCGGTCATCCGGGAGGGACTCGGAGTTGAACCGCTCCTCCTTCGCGTCGAAAGGAGCCAGTTGAGTTGGTTCGGGCACCTAGTTAGGATGCCACCTGGGCGCCTCCCTAGGGAGGTGTTCCAGGCACGTCCAGCTGGGAAGAGACCAAGGGGTAGACCTAGAACCAGATGGAGGGATTATATCTCTTCTCTGGCCTGGGAGCGCCTTGGGATCCCCCAGTCAGAGCTGGTTGATGTGGCCAGGGAAAAGAAAGTTTGGGGCTCTCTGCTGGAACTGCTACCTCCGCGACCCGACCACGGATAAGCGGGAGAAGATGGATGGATGGATGGATAAAAACATGGTGATGTTTTGTAAATGATTACATGTCTCTTATTTAGCACAGAATATGATCCTATCCTTGACATATGGATCTTAACAAATATCCGCTATATCAGATAGGCTACCTGTAGATCTATCAGCTGTTTATTTCACATGAGTTCCAGTGTGGCAGCTTTTCACGGCTCCCCCTGGTGGATCCATGATCCATTGCAGCTGGTTTAATTAAAATTACATTTATTTATCAAGGGGGCGTATCAAGTCCTGCGGGGGGTTTTCCTTTTCATCAGGGGCCCACCCCGTGCAGATCGCGGACCCGCACGGATAGGCGTCTGAAATGAATCGCTACATCTGTACCATGAATATGGGGGACATGCCGGACAGATCAAGTAAGGGTTACGATCCACCCGCTGTGAAATGAACTTATCTTCCATATTTGCCGTACACTTGTGTTTACAGAAGTTGAGATGTTTCTCGGTTGTGATTAGTTGTTCCTCGTCACATGACGAGCGGTGCGCGCTGCTGCAGTGCACGTCTCCATTGAAACCAATGGAAATGAGCTCGCAACGCTGATGTGTATGGCTCCGTACAAAGTTGTACTCTTGCATTAGTATTGGCGGCTACTGTAGCTTTTTAAACTGGAGGCGCCCATCTCGGCCGAAGTCGGTTCATATTAACCTAAAGGTACATAATTAAATGGTAAATGTCACCTTTAAGGAGCAGAACATTTTTGTTTTATTTGTGTATGAATAATGAAATCATTTCAAATATGTTTTTCTGTGATTGGTAATGGTGTGGAGAAGATTGACCTCAGCCTTGCTTTGAACATTCTTCCAAAGGCTCTGTAGTAAATGGTGAGTATTCAAATGTTTTGTGTAATTTACTTGACTAACTTAAACTTGATCTTTAACTAATTGAAAACTGGTATTAGTCTGACAATTTCTGAATATTTATTCATAACATTTGCATACTGCAAACATTGCAGGGATACACATTTTCCGGATTTATTAGGCAAACATTATTCAGAAAGTGAGAGGCAAAAGCCAAACATTCTGCGATAAAGCCTCATTCACAAAAGTGATAATGTTTTGTTTGTTGAAATGGCTATAAGGGTGTTTCTTATATGTAGTCTTATATTACAGTAATACTTATTTTAAGTCGCTTTGGAATAAAACGTAAACTAAATGAAATGTAATGTAGTCTAACCTGGTTGTTCGTACTTGATATAACAAGTTATTCTCACTATAGAGCCAAAACAGGAGTCATGTGGTCCCTTTTCCGTGCTCTGGTCAATACATTTTGAATCAGCTGAAGCAGCTTAACTGAGTTTTTGGTACACCCTGATAATAAAGAGTTACAATAAGCTAGCCTTGAAGTAATAAATGCATGGACTAGTTTCTCTGCATCGTTTGGAGGCAAGCACACAACTACAATCATAACATCATTAAATGAAATGATTTCATGATTTTTATGACTGTGATATTTTGTTTTCTTTGATAAATGCGGAGTTTAAGCGCATAACAACCCTGCCCCTCCAATCAATATTTCTCTCTCAGCTGGATGTGCTATCTGACAAACTTCTGAAGGTTTTTGAGAATAGAGGAGGACAGATAGGCCAGCGTCAGAACTGTATTATGTAGGGATGCACCGAATGTTCGGCCGCCGAAAATTATCGGCCGAAAATGGTTAAAAAGGCCCTTTCGGCTTTCGGCCGAAAAAATATCACCGAATGTCAGGGAACAGGGTTACGTTGGTAAGCTAACGTGTTGTTGTGATGACGTAATCAAAACGCAGCGACAAGCACGGCGCGCAACCATGCTCGCGGCTGGCTCACAGCCAACATGTCTGGCGCTTGGAGATATTTAAAAATATCTGAGAAAGAGGCGCGGATTGCGATTTGTAAAACGTGTTCAGCTGACATTTCTTGAGGGGGTGTAACTGCAAAGACTTTCACCACTTCGGGATTACTCCACCACTTGAAATCAAAACACCCGGACAAATATGCGGAGTAAGATCAAATCACAAGCACTGACAGCGAGAGACTGTTCAGCGCTGCCTCTCATGTGCTTGATGAGAAGAGGAACAGACTTATGGCTGATAAAGCAGAGAAGCTAATGTTCATTAAAAAGAACCTCCCACTTTTCCTTAATAAGTAGACAAGGCTGGCTTATCATAAGTTTATCTAGTTCTACATGCCTACTCTATACCCACTTTCCTGAACAATTTTCATTGTGAGTTATAATTCACCATCTCAGGCTATCATTAGGGGGAAATGACAGCAGCACAGTGTTTAATATATTGTGCTTTCGGTATCTAAATGATACAATGTTGTTTACATTGCTCATGAGGACAGACCACCTTATTTGCAGATTCTTGAAATTGTAATTTAATTTGTAATTGATTGTGGATTTTGTATCCAGTTTTCACTTGATGTATCTTTATACAATGTTTACTACTTTGCTTATGAGGACAGACAGCCTTATTTACAGATTCTTGAAATTCAATTGTAATTTCATTTGTAAATAGTTACATTCATGTGGATTTATCCAGTTTGCACATTTGTATGCATGCACTTATACTGTAGGTGCATTTGTTGTTGTTGAAGGCCTGGCTGTTACAGTCTTTATTTACACTATTTTGTTGTAGGCCTACTGGCCCAGATGTTTATGCAGTTTTAAAGCACCTTGGCTTTGTTCTGAATAAACTTTGTTGTAGTTATCCTACAGAGAAAAGAAAATGCACTTGACTTGGAATTAATGTACTGTGTGCATTCAAAAGTGCTGAATAAATGTTTTATGGACCCATAAGTGATTATTATTTAAGTTAAGTTAAGCCATAATAATGTCTTTTTCCATAATCAGGTAGCTGAACAACATTGGTAAAAAATGTATACATTATATATATATATATTTCTATTAATCATTTTCGGCCTTTCGGCATTCGGTTTTCGGCCAACTGTTTCCTATTTTCGGTATCGGTTTTGGCCAAGAATTTCCCATTCGGTGCACCCCTAATATATTTCTATTAATAATTTTCGGCATTCGGTTTTCGGCCAACTGTTTCCTATTTTCGGTATCGGTTTCGGCGAAGAATTTCCCATTCGGTGCACCCCTAGTATTATGTCAAACATGACTCAAGTAAGAATTCATTTTAAGGAAATTATACATCGAGTCAATAGTGTACACATTTCATTGAGCAAAATAGATTCTTTCTTTTCTTATTCCCCTTCACTTAGGTTGACGATGTCGATTTAGGCCGGGATTGTCTTCTCAAAGGGATGTGTGTGCACCTCAATGAGAGAGTTTGTGGTCAGTGTCATGGCCTGGCTCTTGGCCATAACAAAAAGTGTGGGAAGGACAAGAATATTTATATAAAAAGGTATTTATTTGGCAAAACGTTATGTGGCCAAAAAACAAACATAAGGCAAGGCAAAAATAAGAATAAGCGCTGCTGCTCTCCGAGGTCCAGTCCTCTGGCGGGGAGCGACCTCGAGGCTCTGGCTCAGGCCTTTTAATCCTCCGGTGCGAGCTGTCAGGTGTCCTCAATCAGTGCGTCAGGTGTCCTCAATCAGTGTGGGCACAAGCAGAGGAAGATCATTAAAGGGCCATACGCACCACAGGAGACCTCCAAGCAGGGGTCGTCACACTCCCCCCCTTAAAGTCGGTGTCCCCAGGACCACCGGCATAACGAATTAACCCTATGCCAAACAAAAACAAAAAGTCACAGAACACAACAAATATATAACACCCTCTCTTAGCGAACCCTAATTGTAATATACCACCTTATCACAACATCTCTGGATGTGACCAAGCCCACCGCAGGAGTAGCACCTCCGGTCGTTGGCACGCCCACAGTCACGAGCCATGTGGCCTGGTTTGTTGCAGTTGTAGCACACATCCTCCGTTTGGTCACAGTCCCTAGCCATATGTCCTTGATCTCCACACCGATAACAGAACATTTCCTTGCCACGTCCACGACCCCTGCTTACGCTGCCGCCACGACCACCATCAAAGCCGCCGCCACCACCACAACCACTTTGACCAGTGGAGCAATGTTTGGCCTTCTGGTTTCTACGCAACATAGTTTTGGCCATAGCCCGCGAGATCACGCAGGAGGACGTGACCTCTGGCACCACTGTAGAGCTCTCCTCAAACCCAGACTCAATCAGCCCACCATTCACTAAAAATGCCGAAAGAACATCAGCCCAAACTCTGCTACCTGCCAAACCGTTGCCCAGAATAAAATGTATCCCCTCGATTGGCAAAGCTGGACGTACACCAACAGCTATTTCACCTTTAACAAGGTCACAGTCAATATACACCCTATGAACAGGCATAGGAAGATCTTTTAATCCCATTCCCCAACTCAGAACTGTGTCACCTGTGTCACTTTCATCCGACAACGGCAAAACAGAGTCAACAATCTAGGAGTCGAAAGCCCCTGTGTCCCGCAAGATTTTGATTGGAACTCTGACATTACTACCTAACAATGACACCAAGCCGTCTCGTATAAATCGAGTATAAGATGCCAAAACCTCAGATCCACATAAGTGGGATTTAAGCACATCGGCACCGCAGCAGCTTTTCACAGGAGCAGCCAATGCAACAAAACATCTTCCTCCCTCAGATTTTGCTCTAAGCGCAGGACATTCTTCCTTCCAATGGCCTCTTTCACGACAGTAGTGGCAATCATCGTTATTAACCACATTAGATTTGATCAAACTCGATTTCCCTGGATCCATCCCAACATCCTTCCTATTTCCTTCACAAACAGTTAGTGCCCCAGAGCGCCCTCCGAACCTGCTCTTATGAAGCAACACAAACTCATCAGCTGCCACCGCAGCTCCAGCCGCGGAAGTTACCTTGTGTTCTGTTATGTGAGTAGCAATCCTGTCAGGAAGAATATTTTTGAACTGTTCCAAAATCATGAGTTCACATAAATCGTCAAAAGAAGCGATTTCAAGAGCAGTTAACCAACGTTTAAAATGAACCGACAAATCCCTCGCCATCTCCACATAGGTTTGACCTTGTTTCTGCTCAAAGGACCTAAAACGCTGTCGATAGGCCTCTGGCACCAGTTCATATGCCTTAAGTACCGCCGATTTTATCTTACTATAGCTAGAGCTATCCTCAAAACATAGGGAGGAATATGCAGATTGTGCTTTTCCTGTGAGAACACACTGAAGCATCAGTGCGCAGTCTGCATCAGGCCAATCTCTAGCCCTAGCTACATGTTCAAACAACAACAAAAAACGTGTCAGGATCACTTTCATTAAAGTGCGGCAGCAAGCGCAGGTTATTAATGTCAAAACGATGAGACCTGGGCACCTGTTCACCCTGCCCCTCACCATCTCTGAGAATAGACAGACGATGTGTCTCCAACTCTAACTTGGCTTTCTCAGATTCTTGCCGTATCCGCTCCACTGTGATTTCATTTTCAATTCCCAACGCATACTTTACTCTGTCATGTTCCAGCTGCAACAACAACAATTCTTTCTGCTGCTCAAAAGAAAGTGCACTAGCCTGAAAAAGAGGTTTTAACAAAACCCCCTCTTCCTTTGCAGCAAACACTCCTGTCTCACTCAATGTCGACACTATAGAGTCTTTGATGTTCTCCTTCATCCTCCTATTACCGACAATAGTCACCGAGAAATGCTCAGCAATCAAGAGCAGCTGCTCTCTTGAAAAAGTGCCAAGAGACTCCTGAGACGGAGCTTCAATAAATGCCTCTACGTCAGCCATATTAATTTAGACCGGGCCCTCACCGGAATACAACACCGAACCTTTTACGCCGAGAGAAGAAAAAAAACAAAAAACAAACCGGACCGACACCACAACGTTTGCTATGCGTCCAAAGTGGAACAACACTAACTTATTGATTGGAGTTTCCCCACTAACTATTACCATCCCACTGAGTAATCTCCTCCCTAGTCTTCATGCAATTACTTGTGGTGGGTATTTATGCACTGGAGACCGCTGGCCCAGCAAAGCGACTAGCAGGCTAGCAACACTACTGAGACCCCGGCCATGCTCCCAAGCCGAAGCTTCAACCACTTTCTCCGCAACACTACACACCCCGCTCAACAATCCCAAGGGAACCGCCGCTTAACCTGCCAGGGAAAACTCTGCACCGCTCCGCACTGCTCCACATACAACGCACCCAACAAACTTTATACACGCGCACCAACTCCCAACACAAATCTTACCTATCCGTTGCTATATCACAGATAAAAGAAGTGGACGAGCCCCCATCTGTCATGGCCTGGCTCTTGGCCATAACAAAAAGCGTGGGAAGGACAAGAATATGTATATAAAAAGGTATTTATTTGGCAAAACGTTATGTGGCCAAAAAACAAACATAAGGCAAGGCAAAAATAAGAATAAGCGCTGCTGCTCTCAGAGGTCCAGTCCTCTGGCGGGGAGCGACCTCGAGGCTCTGGCTCAGGCCTTTTAATCCTCCGGTGCGAGCTGTCAGGTGTCCTCAATCAGTGCGTCAGGTGTCCTCAATCAGTGTGGGCACAAGGAGAGGAGGATCATTACAGGGCCATACGCACCACAGGAGACCTCCAAGCAGGGGTAGTCACATCAGTAGAAGTAATATTTGACCTTTTGATTTTTTTGTTGGGCTTTAAAATATGTATTTATTGAAACACCACATAGTATATAGCCTCAACCCTAAAGTATGTGAAGATCCCTGTTTTTTGTTTAATGGCCAGACTACACTGAAAAGCTAGAGGGCTTTTAATTTAAAACGGATACAGGAAATGAAACATTTTTTATCATGTCAGACAGGAGTATATCAGATAACAAGGAGGCTTAAAAGTACTGAAATCTGACCAAATGTACTTGTTAAACACAGGGATTTAGTAATGGGTATATATATGTATTGATTTGTTAGATCTCACTCTGCTCCTTTTGTGACTGTGCACTCTGCAGGCAGAAGATGAAGACGTCATTCTGCGGTCCATTCAGGGGATTACAGTGGGACTTTATGTTGCCAAACACAATTCCACCATGAGACCAGATGACAGATGAGACCAGAGGACAGATTGTCCTGGAAGGCCAACAGGTAGCCTACTAACTGATGTGGACAACATTGCATTAGCTGCTACCATGCTGTTTGGACTAATGTATGCAATAAACCTGAACTACCCCCCTAAACTGAAGTGCACGTTCGAAGTGCTCCAGCTAATGTTAATGGAGCTAGACGGCAACATCCTCTCCAAGAAAGCCCAAGCGTTTAAAAACAAACTGTTTGAGTGAGCTGTTGCCATGGACCATTGTGCACTTTTACAGCATTCATACTGGACTTTCATCGATACAACTGTCTTGCACATCCTTTGCTCATGCTTTTTGCTTGATTTGCATGTTTCAGAAATGTGGGTTTTTCCTGGGGTCATGTGTTTTCAGAATGTACCACTTGTCATGTGTTTCAGAATGTACTAATTGCGCTACTTCAAAATGTCAATTCTTGTTTTTATTTGTAATACTTTCTTTAGTGCATAATGTGGTGAGAAACCAGGCCATTTTTATACTTTCATGTATTTTTCCAAAGCAATGCCATTGCTTTTTTGCATTAAAGTGCCCTTTCATATTAGCAGGTTACTATTTAAATAATTGATTTGCAAGAACATCTCCTTTTTTCGGCTAGGCGTTGACATTTTCTGTTAATTGTTTAATATGAATGAGTTACAAAAATAAGCCTTTCTTTGCCATTTGGCACAATAAACTTTTATTTTGGTCGGGAGAACAGCTTCCTTTAAGCTTCCTTGCTGTGTTCTAACACAATAATGTATATGTACATGCATCACAAACTTTTTCTATTTCTTCTATTTCTTTATTTTCAATGTATTTGTTAATTCTCCTGGGGCTGCATGATGGAAAAACCAAAAGCTCATCTGGATGTGTGGTGGTTGTTAATATTGTTTTCTTTTTTGAGAAAAATACATGAATTTTGTTCAAAGAAATGTGTTTGTCTTTATTGACTATTTGTTTTAAAATGTTATGATAAATGCTGTAGATATAAGAGATTAGGATGGATCCTGTAGAAGAATGTACGACATGCCTCTATTCACATGAAATAAATAATCTCATGTACCCCTTGAGCACTAGGTAGATTAAACAGCAAACTATAGCATGTAGTTTAAACAAAACATTAATGTGGCTTTAACAGGTACAAATGAAATATACTGAGTATATTAAAAGCCTAAAATGAACATTAAAAGTCATGTTGGTTAAACATAGGGTAAAAGAATATACCTATATCAAAGGAAATATTCACATTAACATAACAATTTCATGTTTCTTTGACATAACATAGTTGTGTGTCTCTAACATAATGGAATAGTTTTGAGTACACATGATTTTAATATGTGCAACCGATCTCCATGTTTTTTATTACTTAAGTCCAACAGACTTTTTACAGTGAAGCTTAAATAAAGAAATCATGTTGCTTTAACAGGTACAAGTTACATTTACTGAGCATATTAAAAGCCTAAATTGAACATAAAAAATTCATGTTGGTTAAACATAGAGTAAATGAATATACCTATATTAAAGGAAATATTCAAATGAACATAACAATTTCATGTTTCTTTGACATAACATAGTTGTTTGTCTTTAAAATAATGGAATAGTTTTGAGTACACATGTTTTTAATGTGTGCAACCGGTTTCCATATTTAAATCATGTTAATCCAACGGCCTTTTTTTTTCAGTGTAGTGCACTTTGATATTCTACCAGCTGGAGTTTTTACTAGTGACATCATAGTGTTGATGTCAAACAATGCAACAAAGTGTTTCCTGTGTTCGCAGCACCATTTTCTTCAGATGTTTAAACAAACAAATGATCAATAAACTTTATTAATGTACTGCCCCTAGGAAACACAAAGCCCGACAAATGTTCATGCAAGGCATTCTTAAGTGAACCTGCAGATAACGGCCTTTTGAATTAATATTCCAAATTAATCAATAATAATAACAATAATCCATTTTATCAATTTGTTTACCCTTAGAAGTGAACATATCTCATAATGTTACATCAGGATGTTAAACTAAGCTTTGGCCAAATCAATCATTATTACTGTTTCAGATTTAACTGGAGGTTGAACAAACAAAACCTTTTTTGTTTACATCATGCAAACCACAAACTCATTTTTTCCAAGTTCAGCATCAGCATTCGTTACTCTAAAATTACTTCTTAAATAGGAATATTAGAAATGGAACAAATATTCAATCTTCAGAAATGTTCTTAACAAATGGAGAGTAATGCTATCTCTCCATCTAGTGAATAGCCAACATATTAAAAAAATGTCAGATATATAAAAATAAGCCTAAATACTCTTTTACTATCCAAGTCAAAAGCCAGAGCTAAGGTGAACAGTTTTGGTAATGGAAAATGTAATCTAAAAACAAAAAAAAACTGGACTTGTGTTCTTGTTATTTTTTCTTCAAAACACATGAGTAAATACCTTGTGAAGTATTCACAATATAACTAACCCTCTCTAGGATATGAAATCCATTAATCTTTAAACAGATACTATTTCCCTATTTATTTTTAGTTCATGATAATAATGGTATAACGTCCACACGTTTTACCCATAGCTAGTTTCTATGTCAAGATTATTATGTGTGACATAATAATCAGATGTCTTGTATGCTAAACAAGGATATTAAACTTTAATCTTTTCAGTATTCCAAACCATCGTTTAAACAATCAGCCTCCTTTCCTAAACACTAAACCTAATGTTCTACACCACCCTCTGGAAAACTCCCGATCAGTTATGCTGTAAAATCATTGCATGATTTCTTCAGAGTCTGACCAGTCTGAGACAAGCCTGTCTCAAAATCTTGTCATAATGAGAACAGTCAGTGATGCGTTGTCCTCTGCAGGTGTAGTCAGTGGGATCAAGGAAACTCCTGTTTTGGCACTGGGATGTCCTGAGGGGGAAGGAACCTCTGGATCAATGTGGTACAATCAGCAGACACACGTTTTCCTCTGCACAGTAGGAATCCCCAAAAACTGCAGTTCCTCTTCACAACACTGTTGCCTTGGCGACGAAGCAAAAGCAAAATGTCAAAACCTCCTCAGAGATGCGTTCTTTGCACAGTTCTTCTGTTTCTGTAGTGAGCAACTTTTCACCAACACACTGATTCAGAGAACCTAAAAGGTGGTGCACAACTATCCAATGCTGCTGTAATCAAAGCAAATCAGCTACTGAGAAAAACTCAATTTAAATCTCTCCCCCAACGGGTTACAAAATAAAACGGCTGAGCGTCTATATGGTCAGGAATGCTGAAACATGTGAATGTTAAAACAAACTAATGGTAGTAGTCTACCTATTCTTCATTACTTCAGTTCTAAGTTAATAGGCAAAACAAAGACACCCTCCTTAACCACTATAGATTCATCTTTTATCTACTTGCTTATTCTATTCATTTTCAAATTGTTTATCTAAGTTGTGCTACAAGCATAATTAGATTTGTACTTCATATACTCAGTAAACCTCTTTTTACTTTCCCTTAATGTTACTGTATGTAATATAATTTTTTCTTTTGAAATATAATTAAGTACAATTCTTAGTTAATGACAAATACCATGAAATTCACAATGCAATGCAATGGTAACAATCAGTTCTCAAAACTTCTCATAAAAACCACAATGTGACGTAACTGTATCCTACAAAAACTATGCTATATCTACTACTTCAAATCACACATTGATCTATTAATTTTCAATGTATTCAGTCCAACTTCAGATCACTCATTGATTCTCTACTCCATCTTTCAGGCATCAGAGAAAAGAGCAAGCAGACACACTGCTGCTCTCGTGGCTGATAAAACAAAGGATCTCCTCTTCTACAGAATCAGAAAGAGGAGGAGATACTTTCACAGACAAATACTGACACTCCCCGCTGGAGCTCTCAGCCTTTTCAAGAGAAGGAGGGCTTCTTTCAACAATTAACAACAGACTATGGTATTACCAAAACATTTATCAACATAAAACAAGACCTTTACGAATCAACAATGACAACCAAAAGACAGAACAATCAACCAACAGATTTCCGAATGTCTCGTCGGCTCCTACTCTGTCTTCTGCTATCATTTTATTGCGTAGGAAACGGAGATCTGTGGAGGACTTTTTACGATCCGCCGTTTGAATCCCACTGCTAATCAATATTTCTGCTTGAGCCCATTGGTCCCTAAGGGTCCCTGGTACTGGGCCCCCTAACTCACGCTCTTCTCGTTCAAATTCTCCTTCCATTATGACTTCGTATTCTTTTTATTTGTGTTCACCTTTTATACTATTTTCACAGAAAATGATTCCCCGTACACTCTATCCAGCTTTTATAGTGCGATATATATTATATATATAACAGATTGAGAGATTTTTTAAAGGCGCTTCTACACCCCCTTTTCAGCGATGTGGCCTTCACATTGAGTCGAAAACCAAATCTGCAGAACCTCTTTATCGTCACGTTTAGCCTTCTAGATTTTAACCCAACAGAACAAGAGATAGCGAGAATCCGGTCATTTCAAATGGCTTTTTGAAGATTGCGTTTCTCCTCTTGGAATAACATATAACTCAACTTCGGTTCCTATGAGCCTCGGAATTGTTATTCTGATTTAGTCATGGATTGAGACTCGATACTACCACTTGACTTCCCCAGCAAGTATAGCCGTGGGGACTCTATACCTCCACTAGGCGTAGGGACTCTATACCCTTCCAGCCGTAGGGACTCAATACCCTGCGCTGAAATACTTTGCTGCTTCAATTCTGTCTTATATGACTTTCCTTATAGCCGTAGGGACTCGATACCCATACGCTTAAACTAAAATATGCATTGTATTTTCCACCACAAAAACTATGACACTGGGAAATGTCTCTGACAACTCTAAAATGTGGTTATAGCCAATCACAGATTTTTGATAATAACAGGTATCTGCTCACCTTTCAGTTGTAAGGCGCCCTGGTTTTAGTTGTCAGAGATTATTCTAGGTGTCTTCCCTGGACCATTCGTCCGCTGGCTGCTGGTTTTGCCTCTATCTCTGAACTTCCTTCCACCCCAAAGTTAGCTCACTCAAAATGAATACATCCATTTATAATTCAGAACGACTATTATCTCGTTAACTGTGTGACTCAATCGTCTCATGCTCTTCTAATATCTGGAAACTGCAACAAGACTTTCTGAAAAATACTTATCAACGGGTAATCTTTTCACTCAAGGCAGAAATCACAGATTATACTGTACCTTACCTACTCACAAATAGCCAAAAAACCACCTTTTGATTATAACACAAAAGTGGAAGAAAAAGACCATTTGCGCTAATCTACTTCTATTTAAAAAGGGACATTATTCAAATGAATATACCAGAAATACACTGTATTAAACTTTCTACTATAACACGTTACTTTAATACTTCAATGACCAAAGTTGTAATTGAAATAAAAGAGGAAAGTTAAATTTATGCTCATCACCCTCTCCCTCCGGTCCACATTAATACAAATGATCCCAATACGTATGATTGTATGAAAATATCTTAAAAATAAATACAAATGTATTTATTATAAACGTTAGTCCTTAAAGACCCTGTGAAGTGTGCACCTGTGCATGATCTGTTATGCTAATACGTATAGTAATGACCAAAATTGTCCATTGGAACCCATATCAAAAGATGTTGGAATAGCAACGAATTTGACGAGTTTTGAATTTGCCGGGGAAATCTGCAGTCGACCTTCGCCTTCGTGGGCGTGGCTTGCGATCTACTGCGTGACTTCACGAGATGGACGCCGCCGCACTGTTTACATTCAGCACCGTTCATTTTTTCTCTTTTTCAAAGTCGAATTTCTCAACGTTTTTGAGCTAGTATTTTCCTGGAAAGTGTGTCGGAGTCGACTGGAAGTGATTGCCAATCGAGAAAACCTGACAATGGAGGCGACAGTGAAGAAAGAGGGATGAAAAACACAGGGGAAACGATGCATTGCCGCTGGCTGTAGTAATGTCAAGTCTGCCGAAGTGGCGATGTTTCTGTTCCCAAAAGATGAAGGTGAGCCTGGCTGGTGTCATTGTTTCGTAGATTCTTTGATTGATCATGATAAATAAAGGCCAGTGGTCGATTCGATTCGAGAGAGAAAGAGAGACTGACAGAGTTACAGGGTTGTCGTTAGCATCTGGTGCTAGCTCGGAGCTAACGGAGATTAGCTGTTTCAACAATAAGGAGAGGGAGAGTGCTCTCCTGTGGGACTGAGAGAGATAACGTCAGCTCAGGGAGGTAAACTTTAGCCTAAGTTATCTCAGTGGGTTTGGTCATCTATGTAAACAAATATTTCCATCTATGTAATATTAGTTGTATAAAATAGGTTAAGAAATCCTTCCAATGTTTTTTGATTATTGAAAGTTTCATATGAGTGTTGAGAGCTGTATCCATAAATCTCTTAATGTTGCCCTCAAAGTGCACCAAATTGATCACTTTCCTCATCTATCCTGTCCGAAAAGCTGTCCAAATCAATCATTTCTCTCAGACTAGTATCACTTTCCAAAGTCTCCGCCATGTTTACAATCGCAACTGGGTACATCTTGTGACGTCACAGCCACTATCGTCTGCAACTTCCGTTAGGCTCAGACGGCAAAATTAATAATTCATTAATTCATTAATTATGAATTATTAAAAATTATTTTAGCCATGAACAGGCACAATGATATGTAAGGAATGAAACTGCCATTTCATTTTGGTGCAAAAACATGCACTTCACTGGGTCTTTAACATCTATCACTGTGCATATCACCATTCAAACATCTTTTAAAAGTTGAACAAACCCCACACAGCTCAGTGAAATGTTGACTTTATTTGAACATTTCAGTAAAAACTAATGTTCATATTTCTCTTTTTGATTATAATACTGATGAACGTTCAAAACAAAGCACTTTGGCAAGTTACCACATACGTTTTAAAATGCTTAATAGGCACCTTAACTTTCATGATATAACTTCTCCGTCATAATCGTTTTTTTCCCGTGAACGGCCGACTGTTGTGTGACGATAAATGTTGCAGCTGCAAGGCATTGTGGGGCAGCATTTTCTCCTCTCCTTTCGGTTAGGGAGGTCCAGTGGTTCCTAAGCTAAAGGAGGTTATAAAGGAAGTTTGAAACCTCCTTTCCTATCATTCAAGAGAATTCGAACGGCACTTATCATGGCTGCCACTGAGGGACTTCCGGGTCATTTCACTCCGTTAGGAAGGTTCCTAAGCTAAATGGACTATTCGACTTCAGCCCGTCTGTGTCAGTTCTTTGTTGTCAGATTTGTGTGTCCGGGCCTTTAAGTACGGTGGCCGGCAGGTGCAAATGCGGAACAACGGCCCAAAACGCATACATAAGCAGGAAACACCTGCAAATAATGAAATGAAATCAAACAAACCCTGAAAACAAATACAACAGAAAAACGCTGCATTTACAGAAATGATGCAAACTAAATACAACACACAAACCCCGAAAACAAACGCAACAAAAAAACGCTGCAAATACCAAAACGATATGCAAAGTCCAAAGCACGTACAAATCCCAAAACACATTAAAAAAAAAAACATTCCGGAAGTGCTCCAGGCCTCTAGGGGGCGCGCTACTTGGAACAGATTGATGTATGACCAGACATAGAGAGAACGAACAAGAGTGATGGAAATCGGGAGGAAAGAATGTTCATTTAAGTGGAGAAAGATAAGAAGGTAAGTTTGTTTTTTATACATAGAGCGTCATATTTATATAGCTAGCGTTAGCGTGCCTAACTACTACACCAGCTGAGGAGAGGAGAGCTTCACGTGAAGAGAAGATAAAGTGAGGGAAGAACATTATTAAAAGAGATGACAAATCAAGTGCAGGCAAATAACCCGGGCCATAGTGAGAACTGTGGAATAAGGAAATTCGAATTCTTAGCAGTTTGTTTATATGTATGTATTTGTGTATAGATGTTGCAACTATACAGAGCTTTAGCAATTGCCTGTAACTATGGTCATGCTAATAACGCTATTGAATTGAGAGAGAAAGAGAGAGAGAGAAGTGACAACATTTGAAGAGGGACAAAGTAATGACAGGACTGCATTAGACATGCTCAAGAACAAGAGAAGACATTCAAGGGGAGAGAGAGACAAAACACAGATTCAACAGTAAACATGATGTATCTTTCTATTTATTTAGCTAACCACTATTTAGATGATCTGTTTTTGATTAACTTGATTAAATGGATTTACTACATCAATGTATGTGTTTTCAGGCCGCCATGTTTTGTCCTTTCTGTGGCCAACATCTGGAGACAGTTCAAGTGTTCTGTGGCTCCTGTGGCAAAAATGTACAGTTTTTGGCAGAAGTTGAACAAAACAGTAAGTTCACTTTTTTTATTTTATCTGTTTCAAATGCAATATATAAGGATTCAACACCTCTGTTTAGAATACGAATTGGCAGATGCATACACTAGTTATCAGCATGAAGGACACATTTTTTCATTGTCTGTTTATGTGAAATATGTAGAAGCCATCATTAAATTGTAGACCAATGCATGATTAAATACACAAAACATGTGTATTATATTATACATTCATAATTGTGTATTAGTTCTATCTTTATAGAGAACATTATACATTTAGAATCAGATTTTGAGACAGTAAGTGGCTGGGAAAGTCACACCGCCATGGGGCACAAACAGTTGACATGATGTTTTTTTCATTCTCAGGCATTCCATAAGGAGGGTGAGGAACTCACGCTTGGGACCACCAGTGTTCACTCCATCATCAGTGTGTCCCTCATCATCAGTGAACTTAACTGACATCTCATGAGAGGGGTCGAATGAGGCACCTTTGAAGCCGCGGATTGCTCCATACCACACATTGGCTCTATTAATATTGAACCTGTTGCAAGATGTATTTGTTCTTTTTGCAGAGAGTTTTGCAACAATGTCCTCCGCAGTCAGGTATCCTGTGCTTTGAAAGACAAAGTGATGTATTGTAATATTAAATGATGAAGCTATTAATAAGATTTACAGTATAGAATAGAAAATTAAGTGGTAATAGTAACAATTAATACCGTTGCTCCATTTTGTCTTCTGGCTCAGACTGGCTATCAATAATGATAAGTGCATATCCATTTGTGTAGTAGCTGCAGTGAGAAGACAGTTGAATAATTATTTTCAAATACATAATATATGCATGACAGTCATATTTACAAAAGGATGTCGATCCTCTTCCTGTTTTTTTTTTCAATACATTGGGTTCTAAACTGACAACAGTACTTTTGTCATACTCCTCCACAGTGACGTTTCTATATGTACAAAGGTGGTGGGGCACAAAAAACTTAGATGTCTATATATAAGCTTCTGCAGTGAGGTTCATGGCTGGTGAGGCACTGGCACTGACTCTTCAGGTTAACAAATATTATATTTTGACCTAAATCAAAATATTATATTATTTTCAAAAGCTTTCTTTGTCTGATGCTTCGATTAATTTTAAACAGACAGTTCAACAGAAGGATACCCAAAAAATGTTATTTTATCATTTAAATATTGAATTGTTCTCTCTTAGTAAGATTCGATTTTCAATAAAATTGCGGTCTTACCTTGACTTGAAGATGAAGTCCATTTGCTTATCCTTCTGCACAAAGATCTCTATTACTTTTTTGTAAAAGTCCTCCTTATCTTCTTGTAGTTTCAAAATTCTATCATAAGATAATCGATAGATTTATGATTAGAAAATTATAAAAGTAGGGTAGACATGTGGATATTATCCTGCTGAACAAAACGTGCATTTATCGAACAGCTACGTTTCCCACAGATCTTATTTTGAGCTATTTTCTAAAATCCTATGAAGAAATCTCATTGCTTTTTTGTGGAGGGAACCCATGCGCAGCTTACTTCCGGGTTTTAGGACGCGTCTCTCGTCTGCTATTCAAACACCACACTTTTCGCGGCACACGTACTTACAGCCAATCAGCTCTGAATGATGTGAGATGACGTATGGTGGGGATGGCAGCTCACTGCCCCTATGTTCATTATTTGTTGCCACACACATTAAATAGGACAATACTCTGAGCATGCGCAGTGTAGTTTTTACAGTCACCGTTCACTTAGACAGTGAGAGGGAGGGGCACACACTGTAGACACTAACTAGAAGAACACAGACTAAAACAGCAATGTACAGACGAATCAGATGATTAAACATGATCTTAAAATATATTTTATATATATTTTTTTGCATTTTGTTGTAATCGTTATTTGTAATACTTTCTGCTGACACTAGGTGGGGCTGTGCCCCACCTGCCCCTAATGACCAGTCGCCACTGCTCCTGCACAATCCTTGTAAACATTTTAAATGGATGCAACAAACAATATCTGATCTTTGAAAAATATTTGTGGGTGTTTTTTGTATCGTCTTCACTAAGATGTCAGATATTGTGGGTGTCATTTGGAAATGTATGAAAGTATAATTGTTCTGCTTCCTGGAAATGTTACCCACTGTGATTGGAGGCTATACAAACAAACAAATGTAAATTAAAGATACACACCACACAACAGTGTCACGATGCAACTGTCAACATCGTTTACCTATAGAAGTTGTTCTGACCCGGGGCAGACTGGACCTCTTCCTGGAATGGGGTTGGTGCTCTATCCTATTTTTACCCAGGAAACAAGTGCACACAAAGGTATTTATTGATTTCATGTTCACAAAATCAAACCTACATGGTATAATTACATTTTAATTAGTCTTAACCGATCAGACGCTGGTTGTGGGTGCCTGAGAGGTCTGATAAAGGTTAACAACAAATATATTCAAACTACTGTACTATTAAAACATTCTGCTTCTTGTGGCACAAAATAATATGTTGACAATGTTTTATTTTACCCTGGCAAACTGTTGTCCATTCGTGGAGTGCTCACTTTTGGAACATTTGGAATGTCCCACACCTGCATACACACAAATGACTGACTGAAATAAAAATAAATTCACTTTAATTAAGAATAGATGCCACGATAAATCCAAACTGACCAAGGTAGATTATATTGTTGACCGTCCTTTAACTCTCAAATTAGGATTTACATTGGGGCACAATAAACCAACTCCTCTCTGCACCTAATATATCTATATGATGTCAAGAGTTACATTTAGGTGCACGGTGCTGTCTCTTGACTTGCAAACTCTTTTACCAAACAAGCTAACGCTAGCTGGGTAAATATGACGCTCTTTGTATCAAAACAAGACTTACCTCCTTATATATCGACTTTTTCCACTTCCATCAACTTTGTTTCCTCCGGCTTCAATTTGCAGCACTCTTGTTCATTCTCTCTATGTCTGGTCAGACATCAATCTGTTCCACGTAGCCAAATGTATGCCTGGAGCACTTCCGGAATGTTTTTTTTTTGTATGTGTTTTGGGATTTGTACGTGCTTTGGACTTTGCATATCGTTTTGGTATTTGCAGCGTTTTTTTGTTGCGTTTGTTTTCGGTGTTTGTGTGTTGTATTTAGTTTGCATCATTTCTGTAAATGCAGCGTTTTTTGGTTGTATTTGTTTTCAGGATTTGTTTGTTTTTCATTTCAGGATTTGCAGCTGTTTCCTGCTAATGTATGTGTATTTGGCCGTTGTTCCGCGTTTGCACCTGCCGGCCACCGTATTTAAGCCCACTAAAGCACAACCCAGGAGGCCAGGAAAAGGCTAGTCACTGTCCAATGTCAACTTTTTACCTGTGATGGTGATTTGTTGTATATGAATGCACCTGCCTATTGCCTGAACAAGTTAGATGCCGCTTATCACAGCGCACTGAGATTTGTCACAAATTGTAAAGCACTTACTCATCACTGTACCCTGTATGCCAAGGCAGGTTTGCCTTCACTAACTGTACGGAGGCTCAGTTATTGGTACACGTTTATTTATAAAGCTATGTTGGGTAAACTCCCGTATTATATCTGTTCACTGATCACACAGAGTTGCAAGCAGCTATTGTCTGAGATCGCATGATGTAGTATTGTTATATGTGCCAAGAGCAAGGACTGTCTTAGGTAAGACAGCTTTTATGTGCGCAGCTCCACTTTCTTGGAAAAATCTTCAGCAAGAATTGAAACTGAGCAATCTCATTCATCTGCATGTTTTTAAAGCTAGGCTAAATGAAATGCTTGTTGATACTATGGGCACTTGTAAATGTCTATAACTATGTAAATGTATCCTGTAAATATAATGTATGATGTCCTTTATTGTTTTATGTTTCATGTTGATATGTTGCAGGTCTACCTTGAAAAAGAGATCTCTCAATGGGACCAATCTCGTTAAATAAAGGTTTGAAATTAAATTAAATGAAATCAATTCAAACTCCAGACCCACAGCACATTGTAGCACACTCAATATACTTTTCTAGTTTTATTGAGTTTTTCTTTGCTTTCCTTAACAAGGTTTCTGTTGTGTAAAAAGGGTGTTGGAAAGCACACTGAACTGTAAAGCTCAGTGTGATCACAGGCAGGAGACTCTGAATAAAGGTTGTTAGTATCCAGTGGTGTGATGTATTGAAGTACATTTACTCAAGTATTGTTTATGACTTTGGGGTATTTGTACTTTAATTGAGTATTTTTGTTACACTAATTTACTCCACTACATTTTGTAAGCAAAATGTTTTACTTTTTAGTTCTCTACATTTATCGGACAAAAATTGTTACTAGTTACTTTACAGATGCAGATTATTGGCTAATAGAAATATGGCTCCACCTTTACCAGCTATGATGAACAAATGAATGCCTCAATAATCATGACCATTTAATATAGTATATGATTCTGAATGGAGCTACAAAGCACAAGGAGTACGTGTACTTGTGTTACTTTAAATATATTTTGATGCCGATACTTTTATGTACATTTACTTGAATAAGATTTTAAATGCAAGACTTTTTACTTGCAACAGAGTACACTGTCGTAGTTCTACTTCAAGTTAAGTCAAATATCTGAGTACTCCTTCTACCTTTGTTGATATCAGCGTAACATATGGCATAGACTGAGGAGGTGATCGGTTGTGAGGGAAATCATTACAACAAATGGTTGAATTCTGCACAATTCAGTGTTTTTTTACAATTCTTTATTTGAGATGTTGTGATGTACACCAGGTGCACATGTGTTACCCGGTGCAGCTTTAAAACAGAGACCAGCAGTACAACAACCAACAGAGTTAGAGGTCAGGGTCCCACTTTGCAGCAGGATGCAAAAGGATTGAATGTGTTTCTGTGGCACAAATCCACATGAGGCGTCTCCTTCCACTCTGACAGCGCCCCCTGCTGCGCTCCAACACACTCGCACACCCTGTGGGCTGAATCAGAGCTATGTTACAACAACACATGCTAACACGTGCAGAATAAAACCAGCACCTGAGAGGAAGACAAACAACGATACGGTACGGCCGTAAGGTTTGAAAATGTTTGTAGCTACTGCTCTCTAGTGGTAGATCAGTCTGTTAACCTGTTGCCCTCGGATCAAATCTGACCTGTTTCTTAATATTTCTGTATGATGAGAGGTTTATGATCAAATCTTTTTTTAATTATGTGTTTTATTCAAATGTATCATCTGGTGTGATGCGATTCATTTGTTTCTAACGGTTTTGAAACAGAATCTTTACTAAACTTTGATGTATACGATAATGCTGTGACAATCGATCAAGGTATGTTCCTGTGATCTTAACTAGGTAAAAATAATTCCAATTGTTGGCCTTTTGTTAACTCCAAATTGGGTTAAACTTTTTTATTTTCTTTGACCATAAATGCAAAAAAAGATAATTAAAACTATTAGTTATACTATATGCTGTAAAAACAATCAAACAAAGAACAAAAATGCACAGTTAAGGGGAAGACAACAATAAGTTAAGACTGAATAAACCAGGAGGAGCAGACAACACGCTTAACAGGATACTTGATGTGATACTTGTTTGAAGTGGGGTTGTTTAACTTGTCCATAGTCACCCCCAGTTTCCACCGGGTCCGTCTGCGCCGCGCTGCGCTGCGTTACGGCTGCGCCACGGCGGTCGTAAGCATCGCGGCCACTCTAGTCAATGGGTGCTATTCCACCACACGCGCCGCGTTACGGCTCAGACGCGTCCCAGAAGCGTCCCAGAAGAGTCCCAGAAGCGGCTCTGCGCAGCGCTTCTCTAAAATTAGGATGAATCCTATTTTTGCCGCGGCGCAGCCGTAACGTAAGGTCGGGCAGGCAGCCCCCCCTCGCAGGAAGTGGAAAGGTGAGCATCCGGGCCAGGCCCATCCCCCACATATACTAATTTAGCAGACCCCCCTCCTTAATCACAACACCTCCACTACGATACGCACAATGGAAGACGAAGTTTTAATCATGGAAGTGGAAAAACACGCTATTTTATATGATGTAACCAATGCTTACTACAAGGACAACATCAGAAAGGACAAGGCCTGGCTGCAGTTTGTGGAGTGGAAGGTAACAACTTCATTAATGTTTTAAAGTGAATTAATACCCGAATTAAACCCGAATCAATAACAAAACGGCGAGCCTGCACGCACAACGCTACGCTTCTGAAACGCTTCTGGGACGCGTCCGGTGGGTTATGGCGTTAGAACAAAACCGCGGCGCGGTGCAGACGGACCCAGTGGAAACTGGGGGTGAGTGTGCTACCTACAGTAGATGCTGTTTGGAAAAACCGAAAAGAATACCAGCAGGAAGCTCAACAATATACTTCTGTGGACGAGCAGCAGCAACACGTATTTATCCTCCCCAAAGAAAGATTTCCCGGTTTAAATGTGATCTATGTGGAATAGTTTCATTGCATCAGAAAGCCCTTTCCAAAAAACTGTTTAAAACACAGAAGTCACACAATAAGACCAAGCTGCTAATCGATCAGGGCAGCTGCTCCTCTGTTCTGCTAGGTAGATTCATTGTTTGTGTCAATGGAGTCTGGTCATTTTTAAAAGAGCATAGATAAAGGCTGTGGTTGCGGATATTGAGTTTTTAGTTGTCTCAAACTCGTTTTGCTGCCGCACCTGTCCGCAGTGCTATAGCTTAGCTCCCTGCTGGTATTCTTGTTGGTGATTTACCGTTTGCGATACACTGATGGTGAATTGACTGTACCTCATACAACACCTCTTCAAAAAATCCAAACTATCCCTTTGCCCTCAAACTCTCTTAGTATTTTAAGGCACCTGAAGGATGGAAGTTTGCTGGGGCAAAACACAGCCTAGCAGCAAAGCTATGTTGCTAAGTCCAGGCAATAATAGTCTCTATGAACATGTTTGTTCCATTCCCTCCGACACCCTTCTTACCTACACCCAGCAGCAGCTGCTCCACCTGATCCCCTGACAGGGCTGATGTCTCTGTGAAGAATAACCCTCTGTCATTGGCCAGACTCTGTCCTTCCTGTAGGACCAATCAGAATTAGCGGGGGAAAGTGCAGTGTTACAGCGTATAGCAGTGGCATATTTACTGTGGCTGACGGGCAAATGCACCAAAACACTTCAATTAGGAGAAACGGACTGCACTTTCAAAAACGAAGCATGTCTGAGAAAATATATATAAAAACACAAATCTGCCAAAACGCATTTAAATTACATGTGTTTTGGCAGATGTAAATGAAGAAACATCTTCACCAACTTGACAACACATGCACAGTGTTTACAAAAAGCGTTGCAATGAACAAATCGCAGCAAGAAGCTCGAAACACACCAGAACCAGTGGACCCTGGACCCAGGGATTATAAAGTGGGCCACTGGAAACTTACCTAAAATATAAATAATGATAATTTGATCACAGGATTCCTTCTGATAGTATTGCAGATCTGTTGAACGGTAGCAGCTAACATAGCCTGCAGTCATTTCAAATATACTGACAAACACAGTTATGATCTGTTGAACTATCATGAACTATCCAACATCCTCACCAGAACGACGCTGGATTGAAATGAAAGAAGACCATGAAACGGACAGATTACGCCGAATGGAACAGTGTGTATGGCAGGGGTCTGCAACAGGCGGACCGCGGTCCGGTTCCGGACCCAGACGCCGACCTATACGGACCCGGAGCTATAATCAATACATTAATAGGGGATTTTTCGGCGCCTCCCGCTTTTTTAACGCTGATTTGGGTGACTTGTGTAATTCGTGGAGAACCACCTCAAATAATCTCAGCTCAGTGAGGTTAAGGCATACTTGATATGATCATTATAGTTATTAATGAGACTAAATGAAAAACAGTTATAAAATACTATATGACAGTAACAAAAAAGTTGTGATTTGTAAAATATCCAAAAAGGAGTGATTTGTAAAATATCCAAAAATAAAAATCTGCTTACAGTTCTGTTTCATATGGGTATTGAGATGTATCCATAGATCTCCTAATGTTGCTCTCAAAGTGCACCAAATTGATGCTTTTAACTTCAATATTGAAAAGAAAAAGTTTTTCCCGGGGGAACATGCCCCCGGACCCCGCTAGAGGAGGTTAGGTCCCCCCCCACCCCCACTTAAATCATGTTCACATGGATAGGATACTAAATACATTTGCACACATCTTGTGTCCATATCCTTCTGTTTTGGTGGTCATGCCACAACCGTGCACATGCATGCATACGTGAGTCATGGTAAGATATCTGGATTAAAAGTTTGCTTTTTCTTTGCACAGCATGAAAGAAAGGCGAAATGAATGGGCTGTGATTTTAATATTTTTAAGCAGAGGTTGAGTTCAGTCATTTGTACGAACCTCGGAGGATGTTGTAAAAATGTAGAGGAAAAAGGTTCCCCACCCCTGCTGTAACCCTTGATTTATAACTTAACATCTTTGTCTCCTATTGATCTGAGTATATTATAAAGAACAGTTAATTGAAGCATTATAGCACTTTGTCAGATGGTATATTGCGCTGTTTTTTTCTGCTTCGAATAGTTCTCTCTTTTTTCACCATACCTGTGTTTGCATCACTGTAACCAATGAGCACCTGCATGTGTATGAGACAAGCTCGAGCTCAATTCTCGCACTGAATTTAAAAAAAGTGAGTGAGGGACTGCAATATAAGAGGGAAAGTGTCAGGGTTGAGAGAGGCAAGCAGGACCCAAATGCAGATTAACAGAAAATACCTATATTTCAATGTTTACAGACCGAACTCCTCCCAGTGAATACAGTCCAACAACAACTAGGAACTCACCAAGACTAACAGAAAACACAGAACCTAAATGCACACAGGACTAATCAAACAAACAAGAGACAGGTGAGTAGGGAGGAGAAAACACAGGGGCACCAGGTGAACACAATCGGGTTCAGGTAGGAGGGTAAACAGACAGAAAGCTACAGGCAAGATGGGGTGAACACTTTTCAAAAATAAAACAGGAAACCAAAGACAGAAAAAAAAAAGACAAAACACAACACAGACAGATCGTGACAGAAAGAAAGAGAAACTTTAAAACTGTTCAATTGTAATGATGTGTAAAGACTGATATTGTTCTATAATCGTCTGAAACAGTTAAGGCATGATGTGAAACGGTTAACAAGGAAAAATGGAAACTCAAGCTGCTGCTACACTTTATTTTATTTATCTAAAATTAAGCACTTTAAGATGCACATATTTTCAAAAGCTATTTTATTTATTTTATTTTTAAATGCAGCCCGAGAGGAACATTACACATATACACAGTCTTTACTGTATATCTGTATAGTTCAATGTTAATTGACAATAAATATTGTTGTTTATGAACTGTACTTTCTTTATTTGATTGGCAGTCAGTTGTTGATTACATGCAGACGTTGATAAAGCTACATGCTACTTCAATATATATCACACTAATTCATAAAGCAAGTTAGACATTTTGATGTTCCGGACCATTGCATGGGGAGATTTTCTCTAACTGGACCTCGTTGAATTTTAGTTGAATACCCCTGGTGTATGGGATGTACAGCAGCAGGTCAGAATGTTACAGAGCACACTACAGATGTCGTTGGAGCCCGTTAGGGGTACGCCACATGCTCACCAGCTTATGCCTGGACGTGCTGCTGGTCCGCCCCCCCTCTATTCAGACATCAGACGACCTGCAATCATCACTGATGAAGGCCGTGTGGATATGCCTCACCTACACCACCTACCTCGATGCAGTCATTACCTGCTGTGTTCCACACATTGCCTCCAAATGTACAGCCCTTCTCTTTCCAGCCACCTCGCCAGCAAAAGCATCCCTCCTCAGTCCATCACAGGCTCCAGTCCAACTGCCCCCTGGGTTTGTTTCCCCAGGACATCAAGTCCCCTCTCCTCAAACGCATGTCTCAGCTATGCATCCCACTCTGGTGCCACGGCCAGGATCTGCTCCAGCTGGCCTACCATATCCACCTTTGCTACAGCAACAGCAGTACAGGGAGCAGCAGCCTCCAGCATTCATCACCTCCGTCTCCTGTTGTTTGGCAACCTGCTCCTCCTCAGGCACATCCAAGTCCTATACAGGACCCACGGCACAGGCCTGCTATGATTCCCAGCATAAACTCACTTCCTTTGGGGCAGCCTCCTGTTCTCCAATCACAGCATCCCACTCAGGCGGCTGGCCAACAGTATGCGTTTCCGCACTCAGCTCTCCATACGCATCTGCCTGACTCTACTAGCTGTCCAAACTCTTTTCTCCAGCCAGTTCATAATAATGTGCCTATGCACGCTCAGTCCCAGCCAGCGGCACATATGCCAAACTTGATGGAGATGGCCATATCTTCCTCATATGGTATTCCGCGGCCCAAGCAAATCAGTTTCACGACTGGGAAAGAGAGTGATTTCCTGCTGCTGAAGAAAGGGCTAGATGGGGTATTAGGTCCACACTATCACCGGTCTGAAGATTATAAATTCCAAGTGCTGTCATCTCAAATTCCCCAGCGCTTTCCAAATAGCCAAGAGGTATGTCCATGACCCCATGCCATACACCAAGGCCATGCAGGCGCTGCAGCAGCGCTATGGACAGCCCAAACAATTATTGCAAGGTGAAATAAGCCCCATCCTTAATGCGCCTGCTGTGAAATATGGAGATGCAGGGAGCTTTGAGGACTTTGCTCTGTCAGTAAATAGCCTTGTTGGTCTGCTTAACAGCCTGGATGGAGCAGCTAAAAGTGACCTCTTGTGCAGCTCTCATGTGAATAGACTGCTTGCTAAACTCCCATCCTCATACAGGGACAGCTTTGCAGAGTATTGTTTAACAAGAGGCATTCTGCAGAGGGGCACTACTAACACCAACACACTCCCTGATCTTGCTGTGTGGTTAGAGAGGAAATCACAAGCAATCCAGATATCCAGGCGAGCTACCGAGAGCTACACTGCGGACAAGCCACATTCAGAGCACAAGGAGCAGAAACACTTCAAGCCCTCAAAACCTCAATCTTCAGTTTATTATGGCACTGATCGAGTCCCAGATAAGCGCTTTACTGACTCTAACACATCTTCTTTTGGGAAGAAAGAGACAACTAAAGACAAGAAAAGGGAAAGTTTCAAGCCCTTTTGTCCCTTCTGCAGTAGTACAGAGCACTATCTGAGCTCATGACCGGACTTCAGCAAGCTGACAACCACACAAATAACAGCATGGATAAAAGACAATAAAAGATGCTGGAAGTGTGGCAGGGGGCATCAACCTGACAACTGCCCTCTGAAGAAACCTTGTGCCACCTGTGGTGATCAGCATCTGCAGATTCTGCACGAGTCTATTTCCAGCACACATAAAAGTGTCCTTGCAGTGAGTACAGTATCCAGCGCCATCTACTTGGATCAAGTCACACACTCTGGCCGAGTGATGTTAAAGGTGGTGACAGTGAAACTCCACAGCAAAGGCAAAACACTATCCACACATGCTATCCTGGATGATGGGTCCGAAAGAACCATCCTTAGGCGCTTTCACACCGCAGTACTTTTCCCACAAAGGTTCATGAGAACTTAGTTCATCAGAACTCTTTAGTTCTGATGAACTAAGTACAGATCGCGTCCACACCGGAATAAGTCCCTGGGGGTGGATTTGGCAAATGAAGCCGCTGATGTCACTTCTTCTTCTTCTGCTTTGGGTTTACTGGCAGGCCGCAAACAACTTCACGGCGTATACTGCCGCCCAAAATCCCCGGCCCTTGCCAGAACGCCGACACCTCCTCACCTCCTCACCTCCACCGCTCCCATGTTTTATTTTGTGTTGCCATAAGTTAGTCTCTCTGCGTTTCTGCGCTGGGCTAATGCTAATGCGAGGATAATAAAATGGTGGCTTCACAACACTTATTTTTTTATTTTTACGGGGCGTGGTTTGCAATCCGCCCAGCCAATCAGAAATATAGCTCTTTTCTCACAAGAGAGCCGCATGAGAGTCCCTGCTCTCTAGCAGGGATGGAAAAGGGGGTAAAAAAGGGGGTAAAAAGGTTCTCATGAGTTCCGGCTCTTTTTGGTGTGAACGCGACATTTCGTAACTATATCGTAACTAAAGTGGGAAAAGTACTCGGGTGTGAACGCGGCTAATCTCCAATCTGCAGTGCACTACCTGCAACTGGACGTGGCAGTCAAACTTCGCACTATCAGGCAGGAAGTGTCTGAGCTGCAGGGAGCCTCTGTGTCAAGTAATATTATTCATCCCGCTTCCATCACATTAGTATGCATAAAAAAGTGACAGGTCACACCTCCCCCCATTATGATAATGAGCTAAGTCCCGCCTCCCCTTTGATCGAGGTGTGAGATCTCAAGTAGGTGTGATATCCCAAGTAGGTGTGAGATCCGTCGATAGGAGGGGGGTGATGTGTATGTATATTATGGTGTATAATAAAAAATGTTTCAATCACATTAGTATGCATAAAAAGTGACAGGTGGGCCCGCCCCCGTGTGTGTGTGTGTGTGTGTGTGTGTGTGTGTGTGTGTGTGTGTGTGTGTGTGTGTGTGTGTGTGTGTGTGTGTGTGTGTGTGTGTGTGTGTGTGTGTGTGTGTGTGTGTGTGTGTGTGTGTGTGTGTGTGTGTGTGTGTGTGTGTGTGTGTGTGTGTGTGTGTGTGTGTGTGTGTGTGTGTGTGTGTGTGTGTGTGTGTGTGTGTGTGTGTGTGTGTGTGTGTGTGTGTGTGTGTGTGTGTGTGTGTGTGTGTGTGTGTGTGCCTTCACTCCTGAGCTAGAGGTGCCTGTGAATCAGTCACGAATGTCTTCACATGGAGATGAAGACTCCTGTCTCTTAACACACAAGGTCCTGCAGTCGGCTGAGGCTGTAAAAGTATAGAAAAAGCAGGTAGGAGGGGGTTGAGAGGAGACTCTGGGGTGTCAATATATCCAGACCAAAATATGCGGATTCAGAGCTGATCAGAACACAGAAAGGCTGGGAAATTCTTTTTAGTTTTTGTCTGCTATCTAGATGTTTGTAATGTGTATGTACATATTTTCAATGCCATCTCTCTCTGTTTCTGCTAATGTGTAAAATATACAAAATAACGTTTTATATACTTACTCTCTTGTTAAAAGGCGATGAAGTTTGCAGCGTAAGCCAGCCATCAGTGTTCTAGATTTTAAGGCTTTGCATACCTCGAAGTGTGTCTAAAAGTATCTTGGTAAGAGAAAAAAAAAAGGCAAAATTCGCCTAGGCCATTAAAAAGAAACCGAATTGCTGCTAAGAAATAAGTTCAGAAAGCTATGACTCCAGTGGAACACTGTTAGAGTCAAAAGTAACTCTCAATGTATTCAGACAGAGTATGCAGATTGGGGCTGATCAGAACAAAGAAAGCACCTTCCTCGTCAAAAGTTAGTCACACACTCCCTTACTGTCACCCTTACCTCGTCCTATGTCAGGCCTTTTTGTGTGTGTGTGTGTGTGTGTGTGTGTGTGTGTGTGTGTGTGTGTGTGTGTGTGTGTGTGTGTGTGTGTGTGTGTGTGTGTGTGTGTGTGTGTGTGTGTGTGTGTGTGTGTGTGTGTGTGTGTGTGTGTGTGTGTGTGTGTGTGTGTGTGTGTGTGTGTGTGTGTGTGTGTGTGTGTGTGTGTGTGTGTGTGTGTGCCCCCTCCTCCCCCCCCTTCCTGCCATGGGAGGTTCTCTCTAAAACACAGTGTCTGTAAAGGTGGGGGGAGACTGTCCCCCCCCCCTTTCTGCCATCTCTCTCTCTGTTTCTGCTGATGTGTAAAATATACAAAATAACGTTTTATATACTTACTCTCTTTTTAAAAGGTGATGAAGTTGGCAGCGTAAGCCAGCCATCAGTGTTCTAGTTTTAAGGTTTTGCATACCTCAAAGTGTGTCTAAAAGTATATTGGCAAGAGAAAAAAAGCCAAAATCCGCCTAGGCCATTAAAAAGAAACCGAATTCCACGTTTTACAAATGAACAGACACCAATGCAGACTTGACTACTTGGCAGTTGATTAAAGCAGATGTGTCCTTTTTCATTTCTCAAAGGTTTGGGTCCTGTTCAACACTGGGTACAGAAATATATTGAATATACAGTCATTTGTACGTAAATATTTTTTAAGTTGTAAGCACTTAGAAATATACATTTGATTGCATTTAAAGTGGCTGTAGACAACTTATCATAAGGAAGTAGTTGATTGCACAAATTTGTAATGGATGTAAAATAAAGACGACATTAGCATTTTAATTGGCTCCCTATAAGACTCGCTTTCTCTATGAAATTATGTCTGGTTCTGAGTAGTGTTCTCCCTTTCACAATAAAAAGCCCAAACACAATACTTTCTGAATCACTGCAGGAAGTAATGTGCTAAAATGCAAATACAAATAGCTTACAGTAGCTCCCAATTAGTTAAACAATTGGAAAACCGCAAGGACTGTGGAAACACCTACTGGCAAAGGATTGTGGATGCAAATTATGCAAAGAGGAAGAAAAAACATTCTATCTAAAGCTATATAACACAATCTGCATATTGACAGTATGAGTACAACAAAAACAGTATGCATGTTGATGCAAACGACGATGTTCAGTAAACGATCAATCAAAATCGAAGGATCCAATGTATTTTTAAATGGAGCAGAAATAGAACTAGTCTCCCAGTGCAAGTATCTTGAACAGGGAGTGTCATATTGGACTCGCACTTGACTTTTTCAGAAACATATCCAGAAAGCATCCAATACCATTAAATTCAACTTGCAACATTTTAAACAAATTAGACCTTTTCTTAACTGTCAATGCTGCAAAGTCATACCTCCACTGTATGATTCTATCCCACATTGAATACTGTTTTGCAAACTGGTTGTTTGCTTGTGCCACACACCTGAAACCCATAGGACAGCTGTTCAAGAGAGCTATCTAGGTGTTTGACAGAAAGCCACAGTCATACCACCACCATCCTTGAAAATCACAATTTCTTGAGTTTTTGACAATTTAATGTCTTTTAAAAGTATGTGTTTTTAAAAAAAAAATATTTACATGGGTTGGCCCCCCTCCCCTTGGGGGAATTCATCCACAGAAAACACACTGGACGCAGCACTAGGTCAGAAACCAGAGGAGACTGTGAAGTCCACCACAGACGGACCACCTTTGGACAAAATGTCCTCTCCATTAAAGGCAGCTCATTGTGGAATAGCCCCCCAACTGAGATACGGGATTGTCCCACTCTCAATAGTTTTAAAGGTCAACTTAAAGATTGGTTGAGCAACAAACAGACGTGTAATCACCGCTAAATAAATGCACTTTAACACAGGGGTATCTCCTCTTGCACTTTATGTAGCGCTTTTATCTTATCTTGCACTTTATATATCATAGCTGCTACATTGTACTGCCATGTGGTAAATGCTTGTATGCTTCTCATGCTCTTTCTGCATATCATGTATTTATTTTTGCTGTATATATAAATGTCATGTTCTTATATGCTGTATGTGACGGGACTATAGATGGAAATTAGCTCAAAGCTAAAATCCGGCTCATTTACACTTGTAAAAATTATTTTTGTTTTAAAGTGTTCATCAATGTGCACTACAGTAGCCCTGAAGAAAATTAAACATTAAAATATGTTATCGATGTCCCCATTCCCAGTTTGTTTAGGGAATACTTGCGATGTTTACTATGTTTTGGTAGCTCTTAACAAAACTGATTTTTTGTAAAAGACTGCGACTCTAAAAGGCAAGTTTGTGATTTTAACACTGTTTCGATGAAACAATACATTATACAATATTACGACTTTTTGCCATATTTTTAACACAATATACTTGTACCTTTTTTTTTTTTTTTGTGGTTGTAGGGCTTCAAGATATTTTGCATGTCATGCATAAACACGGTGTCATCTTTTCCTTGAAACTGACGTGCTGCCCGTTTTACAAAACAAGTTATTTTTCTGCTTCTTCATCCTCTGAATTTTCCTCCCCCGTCCCTCTTCCTTCAGCCAGCACAACAAGAATCAAGGTGGATCTGTGAAATGAAACACCTCTTCCCAAAGCGTGACTTCCCTATTGAGAGCATGCGTCTTCGGCAGTAGGGTTTAAACTAATTGGCAAGATAAACTAACATGCAGAACGTACGGTATGTTTGAAGACTAACCATTTATCCAGCTCAAGCTGTCTTTAAGATGTGACATTGCGCTCTGACTATTTCCCGTGGTTCTGTGTCTCTGTGTTTCTGTGTGTCGGTGTTTCAGTGTTTCTGTGTTTTTTCAGTGTTTCAGTGTTTTCTGTGTTTCTGTGTTTCCATGTTTCTGTGTTTCTGTGGGGGTATAATACGCACGTTTCAATACACATGTATCATACATCTTCACTGTTACCCTCCCCTTGTTATAATGAAGACAACAGTGCATGTGAAGGACTGTAATACACATGTATCAGACACGCTCCCCTTGCTATAATGAAGACAACAGTTTTTAAATGGTAAAAAACACTTTTTTTTATTTAAAAAAAAAAATGTCCTATTTACGTTTAAATATTTTCACACACAAAATCAATAGTTATACTGATTGTAACATCCCCAGGACCGTCTCCAGCTTAGAATTCCCCAGATTACTGGAAATATCATGATGGAGTTTTTTCACTTCAGTCAAAATATTCATGTGTATGCTGTTTTTGACACAAAAATGCATTACATCTACAAACAGAGCATACAATGAGAGCACATGATACGCTTTTGATGTTTGTTTCATTTCTTCGGTAATGTTACAGAATGTTTCCGAAAATGAAGATTCCAGGACCACTTTAAATGTTTCGTTTACAATCGTTTCCCAATGACCAGGAATAGTACTGCCAGAACGAACGATATCCAAAATGTCTTCTAGTTTACAAACTTCAGCCATTCTGTTTACACGGGGATCACTATTCACTCTGTTTTCAATCGTCCTCATCACCACACTTATTAAAAGGGTATTGACTACATTCTGATCAATATATACCGAGCGTTTTGCATAGTAGTTCCCCATTTTTATTTTACTTTAAAGAAAAAGTCAATGTATCGTAAAAGAAAAAATCCCTGGCTTCAACCAACCGCAGGTTATTAGTCTTCTTCTTCTCCATCCAACTCGGCATGGATCTTTTCAAGTCTCTCCTTGAGGCGTCTACAATTTTTGAGATTGTGCAGAAAAGCCTCCGAAGCGCCTTGGATCCTCCAATCATCCGTGAAAATTTCTTTATCAATAAGAGTCTGGTCGATCTCAGTAATGAAGTCGGTGAGCCAGAGTCTTTTCATTAACGCGTTGTAATTGTTTCTGAAGAAAAAATCGGGCATGTCATTCAGACAATCGTGTTGCCTCTGGCCGGGGTGACTGACTCGGCATCCGTTGCATATTTCTTCTCTGTACCGATGTATCACCCCCTCCACAATATCAACCAACACTGATTTCACTGTGTCCATAAACAGAGACGTCTTGGCCCAAGGAGCAAAATAAGCAGCAGTAGTATTGCAAGATTCGGTTGTCCAGAATGGTGGTGATGATGGTAGTCCAGGAGTTTGTTCCTGGCTGCAACTCACGGGGGGGAGACTTGGTTTTTCTCCGATCCATAGCTAGTTTTCAAACTGTCGTCTTAGTGGGGTCCTTAGTTTTAGATGCTTTGCTGAGTGGAGGGAGGGACTTATTGCGTTGAGTGGGGGGAGTCATCTGTAGAATTGAGAGTTTTTTTCACCAGTATAATGTCCCTCGCTGTTTGAGTCTTTTTTTTTTAAAGTTATTTTTCATCTATCATTTTCAACCAAGCAGCAAGAGGTCAAATTTAAGAATAAGTAATAGTTTGTCACCATTTTACGGGAAATAGTCAGAGCGCAATGTCACATCTTAAAGACAGCTTGAACTGGATACATACCGTACGTTCTGCATGTTAGTATATATGGCCAATTGGTTTAGACCAGGGGTCCCCAAACTTTTTCCAGTGAGGGCCACATAACTTTTCCCTTCTCTGATGGGGGGCCGGGTCAGTTTGTAACAGAAAAAGTGTGACGATCGCAGTGGTGCCTAAATGTAAGAATTTATTGTTTTCCAAAAAGCCACACATAAGCAAATATGAATAACCCTTTCTGAGATCAAATAACCCCCTCTGTGTTCTTCACAGAAAAATTTAACTCAGGAAATATATAATAACACTATTTATGAAATCAATAAAAATCAAATAACCCTCTCTGGGTTCTTCACAGAAAAAAAGTCAGGAAATATGTAATAACAGTATTATGAAATCAATAATATCCAAATAACCCTCTCTGGGTTCTTCACAGAAAAAGAGTCAGGAAATATGTAATAACAGTATTATGAATACCCAAATAACCCTCTCTGGGTTCTTCACAGAAAAAAAGTCAGGAAATATGTAATAACAGTATTATGAATACCCAAATAACCCTCTCTGGGTTCTTCACAGAAACAATGCTTCTATTGTGCTGTGCACAATCTTGGTAAAAGTTCAGCTTCAGTTGTCACAGCAAAATCTCTTAAATGACTCATATGAGCAGTCTCTCAAAGTTCTTGTGTTCTTTCCTTATAGTCCAGTTGTGTAAGTTCCAGTATTATAGCCTAGTAGACACCAGTGTTTGCTCTCTCTCATCAACTTCCCCCTGAAAAACACAAAGCAAGCAGGCTGAGAAACCAAACTAAGTGATACAGCACCTACACAGCACAATACATTTCAATACAAGTATGGTTGTGGAGATGGATTTTTTATAGTGAGCTTACCTATGTACTGTATGTTCATCAGTGTGAACTGTGGGCCTGCATCTGGCTGGTGAGAAGTTCAATGTCAGGTTCCATTCTAGTCACAGCCAGTCTCAAACACTGATGCAGATGTTCATCTGTCAATCTTGATCTCCTCTGAGTTTTCAGGTGTTTCATGCGTGAAAAGGTTTGCTCGCAGATATACGTGCTGCCAAAAACTGTGGACATCTTCATTGCGTGTTTTTTTATGTTAGGGTACGTGTCTTGAGGGAGGGCGGCATAGAAGTCAATGAGACTGGTGGGCTTGAATGAGTCTTTCAGAACATCACAGCTCTGTAACTCGGCCAGCTCAAACTGATAAGAAGGGTGGGCTTCATCGATGTCGGCAACAAAGGGGTTCTGGAAAAGACGGATTTCTTTTGCATGAACATGTAGTTCACGGAATCGCACACCGAACTCCGCCTTCAGCATTTCTAGTGCTTCCACACACTTTTCAGCTGGGAACGGGACCGCTGGTTTCTCTGCAGAAAGCTTTTGGGTAGCAGGGAGATGGGTGAAGTTGTGCTTTTTCACTTGCTCCAAAAGCAGCGCTTGTTTCACCTCAAATGCTTTTATGTGGGAATACATGTCGCAAATGAGTTTCCCCTGGCCTTGTAGCTGCAAGTTAAGGCCGTTCAGCAGTTCTGTCACGTCTGTAAAAAATGCGAGGTGCCATTTCCATTCTGGGTTGATCAGCTCTGGGACCGTTTTGCCTTTTGAATGAAGAAATGCGTTAATTTCAGGTAGCAGCTCGTAAAAACGCCTCAAAACTCTGCCGCGGCTCAGCCATCGGATCTCTGTGTAGTATAATACATCTCCGTGCACAGACTCCAGGTCAGACAGGAATTGTTGGAACTGCCTGTGTTTAAGTCCATTTGCTCTGATGAAGTTTATGCATGATACCACCACCTTCATGACAGAATCCCACTTCAACACTTTGCAGCACAGTGCTTGCTGGTGAATTAGGCAGTGCACTTGTAGCGGGGCGGTGAGACCCCGCTCTTCCATCTCCCGGTTCATGCGTCCTATCAGACCCCGAGTCGCGCCCACCATACTCGGAGCCCCGTCAGTCGTGATGCTGGCAAGCTTTGCCCAGTCCAGATCCAACTCTTCGATGGTTTGACATACTTTGCCGAAAATATCCTCCCCCGTCGTAGTGCCTTTCAGACTTTGGAGGGCTGCCAGCTCCTCGCACATGTCAAAATGTGCGCTAACTCCACGAATAAAAATAAGAAGCTGCGCTGTGTCTTGCACGTCCATGCTCTCATCAAGTGCTAATGAAAAAAAGTCAAATTCTTTTGTCTTCTGCTGCAGCTGGGCATATACATTACCCCCAATTTCTTCAACGCGTCTGGTGATTGTACTCGAAGACAGACTCACGGCATTAAAAACATCTTTCTTCTCGGGACACACCTCCTCCACGACAATATTCAGACATTTCTTGACAAACTCTCCCTCAGTGAAAGGTTTACCGCAGCTTGCTATCAGTTGAGCAACACGGAGGCTGGCACGAACAGATGAATGGTTCAGCTGAGTTTGGCGTACAAATGTAGTCTGCTGAGCTAACAGTCCACTTTTTAGCTTTGCTAGTTTGTCTGCTCGCATTTGGCCTCGCAAGCTATCATACTTGTCTTTGTGATGGGATTCATAATGTCGGCGCAGATTGTATTCTTTGAATACCGCCACGGCCTCTTGACAGATGAGACAAACAGCCTTTTCTTTGCATTGAACAAAAAAATAATCGTGTGTCCACTGCAGGTTAAATACCCTGCATTCTGAATCAATTTTTCTCTTACCTAACCTTTTTGCCATTATTCCGTTCTGGGGGGGGGGGGTAGGTTCACGTTTTATGATTAGGGCAAAGACAGTGAGGTCGTTAGCAACATTTTTTTAGCGTCATAATTCAATTCAAATGAGCTTTATTGACATGAGGAAACATTTCAGGGATTCAGTCGGGGAGGCTCACTTCACCCAGTTATATGCGTGCATTGGTCTCGATCGCGTGGCCCGACTGAAAAAATAATAATGCGGGGGGGGGGGGGAGGGGGGGAGGTAATGCGTCTCTGATATTGGAAATTGTTCAAGGGGCCGGGTCAAATGTGGAGGCGGGCCGTATCCGGCCCGCGGGCCGTAGTTTGGGGACCACTGGTTTAGACCCTACTGCCCTAGACGCATGCTCTCAATAGGGAAGTCACGCTTTGGGAAGAGGTGTTTCATTTCACAGATCCACCTTGATTCTTGTTGTGCTGGCTGAAGGAAGAGGGACGGGGGAGGAAAATTCAGAGGATGAAGAAGCAGAAAAATAACTTGTTTTGTAAAACGGGCAGCACGTCAGTTTCAAGGAAAAGATGACACCGTGTTTATGCATGACATGCAAAATATCTTGAAGCCCTACAACCACAAAAAAAAAAAAAAAGGTACAAGTATATTGTGTTAAAAATATGGCAAAAAGTCGTAATATTGTATAATGTATTGTTTCATCGAAACAGTGTTAAAATCACAAACTTGCCTTTTAGAGTCGCAGTCTTTTACAAAAATTCAGTTTTGTTAAGAGCTACCAAAACATAGTAAACATCGCAAGTATTCCCTAAACAAACTGGGAATGGGGACATCGATAACATATTTTAATGTTTAATTTTCTTCAGGGCCACCGTAGTGCAGATTGATGAACACTTTAAAACAAAAATAATGCTTACAAGTGTAAATGAGCCGGATTTTAGCTTTGAGCTCATTTTCATCTATAGTCCCGTCACATATAGCATATAAGAACATGACATTTATATATACAGCAAAAATAAATACATGATATGCAGAAAGAGCATGATTAGCATACAAGCATTTACCACATGGCAGTACAATGTAGCAGCTATGATATATAAAGTGCAAGATAAGATAAAAGCGCTACATAAAGTGCAAGAGGAGATACCCCTGTGTTAAAGTGCATTTATTTAGCGGTGATTACACGTCTATTTGTTGCTCAACCATTCTTTAAGTTGACCTTTAAAACTATTGAGAGTGGGAGAATCCCGTATCTCAGTTGGGGGGCTATTCCACAATGAGCTGCCTTTAATGGAGAGGACATTTTGTCCAAAGGTGGTCCGTCTGTGGTGGACTTCACAGTCTCCTCTGGTTTCTGACCTAGTGCTGCGTCAAGTGTGTTTTCTGTGGATGAATTCCCCCAAGCGGAGGGGGGCCAGCCCATGTAAATTGTGATTCAGAAAGTATTGTGTTTGGGCTTTTTATTGTGAAAGGGAGAACACTACTCAGAACCAGACATAATTTCATAGAGAAAGCAAGTCTTATAGGGAGCCAATTAAAATGCTAATGTCGTCTTTATTTTACATCCATTACAAATTTGTGCAATCAACTACTTCCTTATGATAAGTTGTCTACAGCCACTTTAAATGCAATCAAATTTATATTTCTAAGTGCTTACAACTTAAAAAATATTTACGTACAAATGACTGTATATTCAATATATTTCTGTACCCAGTGTTGAACAGGACCCAAACCTTTGAGAGATGAAAAAGGACACATCTGCTTTAATCAACTGCCAAGTAGTCAAGTCTGCATTGGTGTCTGTTCATTTGTAAAACGTGGAATTCGGTTTCTTTTTAATGGCCTAGGCGGATTTTGGCTTTTTTTCTCTTGCCAAGATACTTTTAGACACACTTTGAGGTATGCAAAACCTTAAAACTAGAACACTGATGGCTGGCTTACGCTGCAAACTTCATCACCTTTTAACAAGAGAGTAAGTATATAAAACGTTATTTTGTATATTTTACACATCAGCAGAAACAGAGAGAGAGATGGCAGAAAGGGGGGGGAGGACAGTCTCCCCCCACCTTTACAGACACTGTGTTTTAGAGAGAACCTCCCATGGCAGGAAGGGGGGGGAGGAGGGGGCAGGGCCAGGCTCACACACACACATACACACACACACACACACACACACACCAAAAGGCCTGACATAGGACGAGGTAAGGGTGACAGTAAGGGAGTGTGTGACTAACTTTTGACGAGGAAGGTGCTTTCTTTGTTCTGATCAGCCCCAATCTGCATACTCTGTCTGAATACATTGAGAGTTACTTTTGACTCTAACAGTGTTCCACTGGAGTCATAGCTTTCTGAACTTATTTCTTAGCAGCAATTCGGTTTCTTTTTAATGGCCTAGGCGAATTTTGGCTTTTTTTTTTTTCTTGCCAAGATACTTTTAGACACACTTCGAGGTATGCAAAGCCTTCAAATCTAGAACACTGATGGCTGGCTTACGCTGCAAACTTCATCGTCTTTTAACAAGAGAGTAAGTATATAAAACGTTATTTTGTATATTTTACACATTAGCAGAAACAGAGAGAGATGGCATTGAAAATATGTACATACTAGAGATGTTAAGATTCACCGATTCGCATCAGTGCATCGGCATAAACGTTCAAGATGCGAGTGCACCGGTTGAAAGAGTGCACATCGGCTACAGTTTGGGTTGAACTCGCGATGCATCGATTGCGTAGCGTCTTTGCATCGGTAAAAAACCGATTCATTCATATAAAATCCCCTTATCTTGTCAACGTTCAGCAGAGACGATCTTTGATATTTGCTTCGCCACTACAGAGAACGAGATTCTCAGTTATCAACACACACGGAAGTTGAGGAGAAAGAGAAACACAGCGCACCGAAAAATACCTATAAATCAAACGTTTGGCAACACTTCGGATTGTTCAAGAAAGACGGTGTAATAGTCCTTTATGCTATATAGTTGACCGCAGGTCATGGAGAGTAATAAGGTATCCGTAGACCTTTGTATGAGGTATCTTTATTACTTAACAGGTCTACAGCCATGATACATAGATCCGTCCTAGATGCGGACTTGCATACACACAGTATCACTCCGCAGCCGCACCCCATCAGTAACGTCCTGATGGTATATGTGCGCGGCACTATTACTACAGACGGTCAACTTGAAAAATCACTCGCAAATTGTTAACGATGCCGAGCCGCTTTAAAGTACACAAGTAGTACGAGGAACTTAGCGACGCACATAAAGAGGCGACATGGGGTCTGCGGCTGAAAAGAGAAACCTGAAAGTGAGACATTAAGTTAAATCACTCAGTGAGGTGTTCTGTCAGAGAGAGGTGTTTAGCTTACAGCAGCCTGTGACGACCAATAATAATTTAAATGTCTTCCTTACTGTAAGCAGTTATGAAATACCTGTTTGTGAAAGGTTATTTGTTTTCTTTATTGTTCAGATAGAAACCACTGCTTTCTGCTCACTGGTGAGTTAGCCTCTGAGTGTTAAGCACATCAGGCTGGCAGCTGTATGGGCATTGCTCTATGGTAGCTGTTATTTGCACATTGTTAATCATGAGCAATGCATCCTTACATTGTTTAACTGTGAGGTGTTATACAATTGTACTCTGGAGAGCTTTTAAAGGTAAAAAAAATAAACGGCATGATGGGATGTGCAGTACCAAATATGTAAAGCACTTTTTTGTTAATGTATGATTTGCTGCATATAAGGAATAAAACAAAAATCCTCTGTCGTACCATATTGAAGTATCATTATTTTTGCATCGTGTTGAATCGCATCGTATCGCCCCAAATCGCATAATGTTGAATCAAATCGTAACGAACTGTATCGCAACAGGGGTGAATCGTATCGTATTGCATCGCCTGGTGTTTCAAAGGTATCGTTAATGTATCGTATCGTGGCAACGTATCGAGATGCGCATAGCATCGGCCTCAGTGATGGAGATGCACATCCCTAGTACATACACATTACAAACATGTAGATAGCAGACAAAAACTAAAAAGAATTTCCCAGCCTTTCTGTGTTCTGATCAGCTCTGAATCCGCATATTTTGGTCTGGATATATTCACACCCCAGAGTCTCCTCTCAACCCCCTCCTACCTGCTTTTTCTATACTTTTACAGCCTCAGCCGACTGCAGGACCTTGGGTGTTAAGAGACAGGAGTCTTCATCTCCATGTGAAGACATTTGTGACTGATTCACAGGCACCTATAGCTCAGGAGTGAAGGTCCCCACACACACACACACACACACACACACACACACACACACACACACACACACACACACACACCTCCTTGGGAGGACATCAGTGAAGGTCCCCACACCCACACACACACAAACACACACACACACACACACTTGGGGGCGGGCCCACCTGTCACTTTTTATGCATACTAATGTGATTGAAACATTTTTTATTATACACCATATATATATTTATATGAATGCATCTTCTCAGTGCCTTCACTCGCTGGACACCGTCTACCACGGTGCACTGAGATTCATCACAAACCTCAGATCCTTGACGCACCACTGCAATCTATACACTCGTGTTGGATGGTCTTCCCTGACCACGCGTAGACTGAAACATTGGCACATCCTTATATATAAGGCTATTCTTGGTGCTCTTCCCCCTTATCTAAGTATGTACATAAATAAAAAATGCACTGGATCCTATCGGCTTCGCTCAGAGAACTTTTTCCTTTTAACTGTACCAAAGGTCCGTACTGAACTTGGGAAAAGGGCGTTCAGTTACGCTGCCCCTCAAGCTTGGAACCTGCTTCAAACTGAGCTGAAACTCAGAGAGCTGGTCTCATTAGAAACACTCAAAGCAACTTTAACTGTCCTCGAAGCAGGCCGCTGTGTCTGTAAATGCTTTGGCTAAACTTGGTGTATGACTGTGCTGTGATTGTGCGTTTTGTAATTGTTTGTAACTGTAAAACTGTCTGAAACTGTGCTGTTACCATTCTTGGGCCAGGACTCTCTTGAAAAAGAGATTTTTAATCTCAATGAGACCTATCCTGGTTAAATAAAGGTTAAATAAAATAAAATAAAATAAAACACCATAAGGCGCAACAGTGGGGGCTTTTCACACCTGTGAATACACATCACCCCCCTCCTATCGACGCATCTCACACCTATTTGGGATATCACACCTACTTGAGATCTCACACCTCGATCAAAGGGGAGGCGGGACTTAGCTCATTAGCATAATGGGGGGAGGTGTGACCTGTCACTTTTTTATGCATACTAATGTAATGGAAGCGGGATGAATAATACTACTGTGTCATTTGATGTGTCAGCACCAGGATGCCCTCAGGTAAGACATTACATCAGCCATGCCTACACTGCTTAAGAGCTAGACCTTGGTAAGCAATCCTGCCCAATGGATCTTCTACAGCAGAAGTATGCCCACCTTGGAAATATTCCAGTTAAAGCATTCAAAGGTGTACAACCTATGCTTCTGATAGGCTCAGACAACCCACAGCTTATCACTCCAACATCGCCTATCAGGATGGGGCCCCTAGGCAGCCCTGTCGCTGTAAAAACAAAGCTTGGTTGGGCTATACAGGGACCAGCTACTTTCTTCCATCAGCCCGCTGAAGCCACCTGTCTTCACACCTCATCATTCCCTCTTCCCTCTCAAGACCTGCGATACCGCGTTGAAAGACTATGGCAGCTAGATGTACTGCCATTTCGGCCTGAAAGAGAAGTCCCTCGATCTAAGGAGCTGAGAGAGGCAGAGAAATTGAGGTATGTGCCCACAAAACACAATCCTGCAGATGATCTGACCCGGGGAAAGACACTCCTGGATCTCTCTGCACCGAGTCAGTGGAACCAAGGCCCTGACTTCCTCAAACAGGCACCGGAATGTTGACCTATTCAGCCTTCAAAGAGAACTAGTGATGAAAGTGAGTTAAAGAAGTCTGCATTCTGCACTCACGTTGCCGTCAACATTTCCCCTCTGCCTATCACTGCACAACCCCAGACATGGGCAGAATTGGTGCAGACCACATACCAGTCTGAACACGGAGCCAACGGCCCATCCATGTCAGCCTCACAGCGCCTATACACCGAAGTTCAACTCCTGAGACAAGCACAGCTGGACAGCTATCCGGAAGAGGTAAATTCTCTACAAACCGGGAAGGAAGTGAGGACAAGCAGCAAGCTGAGTAACCTGTCACCAGAATATGACGCCAGACTGAGTCTCATCAGAGTAGGCGGACGTCTTCGCAGGGCAGAAAATCTAGCAGCTGACACTCTCCACCCCATCTTGCTGTCACCTGATCATTCTACCACCCAGCTCATCATAAAGGATTATGAGCACCGCCTACTGCATTCGGGCCCAGAGTGCGTCTTTGCAGAGCTGCGACGGATGTACTGGATACTGAAAGGCAGACAGGCAGTTCGTAAACATCAACCTCAGTGCCTGGAATGCAGAAAATGGCGTGGAAACCCTGTCGTCCCTAAAACGGCTGACCTTCCAGCCGCCAGGCTGCGTCTGCACCAGCCGCCAGGCTGCGTCTACACCAGTCGCCATTCTGGTCTACTGGTGTCGACTGTTTCAGGCCTTTTAGCATCAAAATAGGCAGACGACAGGAAAAACGCTGGGGCCTTATCTTCAAATGCCTCACTACCAGATGTGTTCACCTGGACCTGCTGGCCAGCATGGACACAGACTCTTTCCTTATGGCCCTGCGTCACTTCATTTCACGACGAGGAAAGCCCTTTGAAATAATAAGTGACCAAGGTACAAACTTCAGAGGATGAAACCGGGAGCTGCAAGAGGCTTTTGCTGCTCTGGAACAGTCTCTGCAAGAACAACTGGGGGAACAAAGTATCACTTTCCGCTTCAATTCCCCACTATCTCCACAATTCGGTGGCACCTGGGAGCGTGAGATTCGATCTGTCAAAGCTGCACCCCAGGTGATCTTAAAGGGTCAGATCCTGTCAGAGGAAGTGCTCCTCACTGTCCTCATCGAGTTGGAGGGAATCCTTAATTCAAAGCCACTCGGCTACTTATCATCTGACATCGCAGACGAGGATCCCATTACTCCAAATCTGCTGCTCATGGGGCGGCGAGATGCCTCTCTGCCTCAGGCAACATATGGCCCAGGAGAGCTCCTCGGCCGACGTAAATGGAGACACAGCCAAGTCATCGCAGACCAGTTTTGGACTCAGTTCACAAAGCGTTACCTCCCAAGCCTGCAGCAGCGTCAGAAATGGCAGCAGTCCACTCCGGATTTACCTGTGGGACAAGTGGTAATGGTTGTAGACGCACAACTTCCACGTGCTCTTTGGCCTGTAGGCAGGGTTAAACAGGTGATGCCAAGCCCTGATGGAAGGATCAGGGTGGCAGACGTGTCTATAGGAAAGCACACCTATCGTCGTTCGGTGCTAAGCTCATCATACTGCCGGAGATGCCTGCTGAAAATAATACATCCTAGTCACAGGGATTTTTACTGGATCCTAATGTGCTGCACACATTAGGGGGCGGCTGTATAAAACTCCCCCATTACTTGGACTATTCCTTGCACCCCCTAGCATAAGCCCGAATGGTGTCAACCACAGTGCTGCACTAACGTACACTTGTTGTCATAACAAGATCGCCAGGACACCAGTAGCGATCGGACAATCGGGAGTGTTGTTCAATATGTGTGTTGTGGACATGTGTGCGTGCATGAAAATGTAAGTGCATATATTCTTGCCAAGTTTTATTATTGGTGGTTTAATGTTCATAATACAGAGCTTACTCTGCAATAGACGGCAGTTAGCAATAGCCGCTAACTTCTGTCATGCTGACTATGGGACAGCACGAGGTGCGGCCGCACCAGGCACGCTCCCTCACATTGCATAATGAACAATGTAATGCCAAGTTGATGCAGGGGCCAATGTATGCAGTGTTCTTTATATTGTGGTCATTATAGAGACTTCATTGTGTGCATTCCTGTATGTTGTTCATGCGTGATTGTTTGTAATAGTTAATTACTTTATGTAATTACTAGGGCTGTCAAGTTAATGCGTTAATAACGCGTTAACGCAAAAAAAAATTAACGCCACTAATTATTTTAATGCGATTAACGCATGTGCCCGACAGAGCATCTGGTGCTAGCTAGCTGCGCTAACGGATATAAGGAGCTGTATAAATGAAAACAGAGGAGTGACATTTCGCCAACAACTGTGCCGAGCGCTTGACTTTATGCAGGTAGCCAGACAGCGGGACATTGTGGGAAAAGTTAGCACATCAGCAGGGATAGTGCGCGCAACATGATTGCAGCGTCCAGGCAGCTCCCGTTCGAGCATATGCCTGGAGTTGCACATAGCTCCAACGATCCGACCAACACACACACACACACACACACACACACACACACACACACACACACACACACACACACACACACACCCACACCCACACCCACACACACACACACACACACACACACACACACACACACACACACACACACACACACACACACACACACACACACACACACACACACACTTTGTATTGTATTATTGTATGAGAGAGGTTCCAGATTGAATTGAGGTGAATATTTGTAATGTTCAGAGGTTGTTGTGTTTAATATTCATGAGAATATTTGTCATTGTTCAAATGATAATAAACATTTGCATAAAGCATATTTGTCCACTCATATGTTGATAAGAGTATTAAAAACTTGAAAAATATTCCTCTAAGGTACATTTAGAACAGATAAAAAATGTGCGATTAATTTGCGATTAACTATGGACAATCATGCGATTAATCGCGATTAAATATTTTAATCGACTGACAGCCCTAGTAATAACGTGTCACTTCAATCGCCATTCTGTTGCGGCCTTTGGCCAATAGAGGGCAGCATAGGCCTGCTAATTGTGCCATTTCTTTGTCTGCCTGGTTTGCTGTTTAACGGTGTCACTAGTCATTGTCCCTCTGTATTACATGTTTGTTCATACCTGTTTATCTTTATGTTACAGATACCATACCCATTCACACACCCATTGAATTACCATTGCATGTATATTCACTACCCTGCAATCAATAAAGTAGTTAAAGTCGAACAGCCTGTGGAAAGCCATTCTTCCTTGCACGTCCGTCGCCAACACCTTCTGACAGAGGACAGGAAAATCTAGCTGCAGCACGACCTGTATACTTTTGCACGCCGTGTTCCCAACAGATGTCATACTTGTTTTCCTCCACTAAATACAAGAGATAGCTAAGATAAGATAACTTTAACAAGATGCCTGTGTGCTTAGTACCAGGTTGTAATCATACTAACAATGGGTCTTGCTCGTCATTTTGCTTCCCGTCCATAGCCGTGGGAACATGTTTCAAATGGGGGGTGCTGTGGGGATGACACCAGGGCTGGTTCTGACCAATGTGCTGCCCTATAGGCAAGATTTTAGCTGGCAATGAAAAACCTCCGCAAAAGACAAATACACTACAAAAAGAGAAACATATTGACATGGTGGACAGCTTATATAACAAGGCTTCAAATGTATTTAGTATTATAACATGTTTTAATTGGAGGGGTGGACTTCAAATCCTCTAGGGGGGTCCAGGGGTACCCCCCGGGAAGATTTTTTAACATTTTAAAGTCAAATGCTTCAATCTGGTGCACTTTGATCGCTCAATTACTAGAGACTGATCTAGAGGGTACAACTCTAAACACCCATATGAAAAAGATCGGTTTGCATTTTATTAATCAAATAAGTATGTGAACATTTCCAATAACCTACCATAGCCAATAACAAATAAATGTAACTTATTTTATTTGTGTTTATATTTTTTTATATTTTTAAATCTCTCCAGTTTTAAACAATATTTTTGGTTTACTGTCCTATAGTATACATTGGAATGATTTCAAACCTGTTTTTATTTATCCTAATAATTATAAAAGGTGTGCCTTGGAAATATTTGTTTACATAAATTGTGATCAAAACGTTTGAGACTCACTGAGATAACTTAGACTAAAGTGAACTATCCAAACCCTCAGAGTCCTTCACCTCACTGAGCCTCTCAGTCTGACAGGACAGAACTCTCTCTCCACATTATTGTAGAAGCAGCTTCTTATATCCGTTAGCGCAGCAGAAGCTAACAACAATCCCCGCCGGTACCGCGGTATCCCCTCTCTCTATCTCTCTCACTTTGGCTGTGAGCTGCGGGCGCCTGCTAAGCCAACATCCCCCACTTTCATCACTACGGCGCCCATCGTACAGGGCAAATGGAAAATGTTACCGGGTTGAAAAGGGTGTTATCTTTACTTAATTATGAATGTTGTTACATCAAGGCTGAAAATTCGTTTTGTTTTTTATTATATCTTTTTGAAGTGCAGATCCCCTGTACTCCACCAGGGGGTGCTGCAGCACCCTCAGCACCCCTACTTCCCACGGCCCTGTTCCCGTCTGATGAAAGGACCAGGAGTGGCTGGCTGGATCACGTTAGCTACCTAGCTAGTAGCAAGCACGATAGTTAGCATTACAGCCTTAGCCTTGTCATTTGTATTAGCCTAGTAGTAGTAGTAAAATTAAGTAACCCAAAATGTTAAACAGTTAGAGTAGCAGTCATATTTTGTGAACCCTTTGACGAGTAGGCCTACTGTTACACCGGTGTGATCATTCTATAATACACCGTTTAAGCCCGGGGGAGAAATGCTAAAGCTAACGCTACATTAGCATCGGCCATCTTTTCTACTTCAAGTTATCTGCACAAATGGTTAACATTGAACATTAACAAGATCAGGCAGTTCAGGGAGAATCGAAGCAGGCAGCTTTGAATGATATTCTTCTGGACGTGTTTCATTGTGGTGATAGTGAGGGTAGTCAATCCCTTTTTGGCATGTTGGTGACGTGTGTTGTGCGAGACCAGAGATGTAGTTCATTGAGCGATTTCACACAAAAAAAAGTCTTACTTCACAGTTTTACGGCAATTTTCTTTTTTTTGACTTGCAAAATTATCTTTTAAATTGACAAACATCATATGTGTAATTTGTGGCACAATTCAAACGGGATCGAAAGATAACTTTTCTCTCGCCATTGACTTCAATACATAACTTTTCCGAAATAAGGGCCGTTTCTCAATGTCGAGTAAACCTGCTGCAGAGCCACCATTTCAAGTAAACTACGTCATCGAGTGGTGCCGAAGGACTGTTTAACCCAGCGTTTCTCAAAGTGTGGGGCGCGCCCCACTGGTGGGGCGCAGAGATGTGATAGGTGGGTCGCGAAATACAAAATAAAAAAATAAAAAAAAATTCTTTTTTTTTCACACTGGTGGAATATCAAAACAACAATTTAATCAAGTTATTTTTTGGTAAAACTAATGACAAATATTACTAAAAACATATTTTAAAAAAATATATAAAGAAAAATATAATTTAGTTTTAATGTTTTTAAAGATTATTTTGTAGAATATCTTAGGCCCTCAGAGACAGGCTCGCCACTGGTAAAAATCTCTCATACACACGTGAAACGCTCTAACAGACACACACAACAGCGTTGCAGTCGGGAAGAAAAGCGAGAGAGAGAGCGCACACACCTTTATCTATTTAATAAAGTTGTAAAAAATAAAGTAAGAAATCATTCCAATGTGAACTATAGGACAGTAAAAAGTTTAAAAGGGGAGGGATTAGTAAAATATGCATAAATAAAAAGAAAGAATGCTAACTAGGTAACATACGATAAGAATAAACAAGTTTAAATGATTTGTTGTGATCATATTCTAAAGATGTTTGGATTATTGAAAAGTATACAGCTCCCTTTCATCTGAGTGTTGAGAGCTGTATCCATAAATTCATGTTGTGCTCAAAGTAGGGCTGTTCGATTATGGCAAAAATCATAATCTCGATTATTTGGGTCAATAATTGATATCACGATTATTAAAAACGATTAACCATTTACTTTGAAAACATCAATTTATTGAAGAAAATAATTTGAAAAGTATGTTTTTAACAGTTGATTACCCTGAACTTTAAGTATAATTCAACTGAAAAACTTATTTAAAAAAAATAAAATAGTTTTATTTCGATTATGTTGATTTCATAACCGTTGCAAGCCAAAATCGTAATTGCGATTAAAATACGATTAATTTAGAAGCCGTAGCTCAAAGTGCACCAGATTGATGCATTTAACTTCAACATTTAAAAAAATCCTCCTGGGGGTGCATGCCCCCGGACCCCCCTAGAGGATGTGATGTCCACCACCAAATAAAGCAGGTTAAAATAATTAAATTGCATACATTTTATTTTGGTAAACACTGAAAACGGGTCCCACAGACCCAAACAGCACACAAAGGTTAAAGGTAGCATATAATAATGTTAAAATGTGCTAAATATATACACTGAAAAAAAACAAAAAAGAGGAGTAAAAGTAGCTCACGACTTGTTTTATTTTTTGAAAGTAGCTCTCATCCTAAAAAAGTTTGCAGACCCCTGTTATAGAACGATACATTTGACAATTTTATGCTTGGCCTACCATTTTATTGTAGCGATGAGGAACAGGTGGGGCTTGAAAAGGCCCACCTGTTCAAAGTGGGGAATGACAGAAAAAGTTTGAGAACCACTGGTTTAACCCTTTCATGCATGAATTATGAAAGCCTCAGTCAGGTTTTTTTTACCAAGTGTTATTATTGCTCTTGGGGCATGAAAAACAAGATTTGAATTATTATTTTTTTTAAATCTAGTTTTTTCAAAGACATTTTTATATGTCCACTCAGGTGGACAGTATGCGTTCAGGGTTTGAACTGAAGAGATAAATAAAGATGTGCAAACTTAAAATTACATTATAATAACATAAGTATATTGATTTACGGCCCAAAAAGATATTGCAGATGAAGTATTTTCAAGAATAACCAGGGCCAGGGGCCAATTTGAGGCCCCATGTACAGTTATTTGATGAGTGCTAGTGGAGCCTCGCAGCGGCGAAACCGTGCCACACCACCCTATTTGCGCCACATAAGCGCATAGGTGCGCCTCAGATGAGGCCCCCCTCCGCAAGGTGTGGCCCCCTCCACAAGGTGAGGCCCCACACAGTCTGCATGATCTAGCTGTAGGGAGGGACGGCCCTGGGTACAGCAGCAGCAGTACCAGTATTCATTGTAGTTGAAATATAGCCAGTGATGCATGACGTCCACTGTAGTGGACAGGTGGTTAATCATGATTTCCTGCAAACATAAAATCAATACTTTGATAATTTATGAATTATATGATTCCTTAGTTGTTACTTGATGTCACCACATTTTGTATACCTGCAGGGGACGCTTTCCATAAAAGGATTGGCAAGATAGATGGGTGACTTGGTCCATGTGGCTTTCTGTCGTCCATCTTGGTTAGAGAGATGTATCATGCACTTACACTGACTTTCCACTGAGGGGCAGTGTATGGGATGATGCAATAGGGTACTATGTAGTGGCTGATGGTGCAACTATGCAAAAAAAAACAATGCATATACAAGGAAACACCTTTTGAATAGCTGTCCACACTGCATGAAGTTGGCCCAGCATTCGGCGCGATGACGTAGTGTACTTGAAATAGTGGCTCTGCAGCAGCTTTACTCAACATTGAGAAACGACCATGGAGTTTCAAGGGAGGGACTTCGGCTCTCTATAGCACTCCCAGCTGTGTGTATCACTTGTTAGTGTCCCCTGGTTTTTGTTCTACTTGCTGAGTTTTTTTCTCTGCAGCATTTAGTTTCTTTTAGTAAATGCTGCGCATATGTTGTCAAGTTGGTGAAGGTGTTTCTTCATTTGCATGTGTTTTGGCACATTTGGGTTTTTATATTTGCATCATTTTCTTAAATGCAGCGTGTTTCTCCTCATGGAAGCGTTTTGGGCAGCCACAGAAGTAATGCAATAATAAAGAGTACGTTTACTTATTAAATGTAGAGAAGAAAAGCACAAATTAGTAATAGAATATAAATGATGACAATCAGCTGTGTCTAAAAAATGGGTAGCAGCAATTCAAAACGATATTACACATTGCAGGTTTATGCACAATATTGCAACCGTCTGTATGTGGTCCACGACACATGACAATGAATGTTATAGATTGTAATATAAAAGGAAAAAACAGAAACGTTGACCTTAATTAAATGTATTATGTCAACAAAATGTCAGGTGAAAGCAACAATATTAAGTTGAACATGTATATATTTTTCTTTGAACTTAATGTTATTGCTTTCATCTAACCTAATACAGTTATGTGAAATCTGTTAATACATTTAATTAAAGTCAACATTTCAGTTTTTTCAGTGTATGGTAGCATTTTATAGACTGATTGACTGTGATAAAATGAGTTATTCCGTGTGTGTACCTGCGCTGACACTTGCCGATGCTGTTCCAGGTCGCCCTTGTTGCCCACCAGCCACAGGACGGTGGATCCTGAGAAGTACTGCTTCTCCAGCTCTCTGAGCCACACTTGAGCTCTGATAAATGTGTCCTTTATTGACACAAACACACACAAAGATACACAACCTAATGAGCACCAGCCCAAACAATGAGAGTTGATGAGTTATTTTAGTGGTCAGATGTCTGTTCCGTTACCCTTTTGCTGATATCATAGACCAGCAGTGCAGCGTGGGCTCCTCTGTAGTAAAGGGGGGTGACACTGTGGTACTTTTCCTCCCCTGCCGTGTCCCAAATCTCAAAGCGAAGAGTGGCTTCACGCAGATGCACCACCTGTGTGAGGTATGCACCTGAGGGGGAGGGGAGGGGGGACAGACAGCACAATTACATCATCCGGGACTAATTTCAATCAATCAATCAATCAATGTTTATTTATATAGCCCAATATCACAAATGTTACATTTGTCTCAGTGGACTTCACAGTTTGTACAGAATATCAGTATGACAATACGACACCCTCTGTCCTTAGACCCTCACATCGTACAAGGAAAAACTTCCAGAGAAAACCCCACAGTTTAAAGGGAAAAATGGGAGAAACCTCAGGGAGAGCAACAGAGGAGGGATCCCTCTCCCAGGACGGACAGACGTGCAATAGATGCCGTGTGTAAATTGAAAAGATAATACATTTGCAACATAGGTAGTCCAAATGTTTTGAAATGCATGTGTGTATAATAGGAAGATGAATCCACGAGGATATCCATCCAGGACTTATGATCCAGGACCGCAGCCACGACTCAAGATCCAGGACTCGCAATCCATGACACAGGACCGCAGGATCATCCATGACTCCGGATCCCGGCGTATATAGACACCAAAAAGAAAGAAATTTGGAGAAGCTGGGTTAATCGGAACATGAGAGTACACAGGTATAGACAGAGAGAAGGAAGAAGTAAGATGTCCCCCGACAAACTAAGCCTATATCAGCAAAACTAGGGGCTGAATCTAATCAGCCCTAACTATAAGCTTTATCAAAAAGGAAGGTCTTAAGCGCACTCTTAAAAACGGATAGGGTGTCTGCCGTTCGAACACAAACTGGAAGCTGATTCCACAAAAGTGGAGCTTGATAAGAAAAGGCTCTGGCTCCCATTGTACTTTTAGAGACTCTAGGAACAACCAACAACCCTGCATTCTTGGAACGCAATGCCCTAGTAGGACAATAGGGTATAATGAGTTCTTTAAGGTAAGATGGCGCCTGCCCATTAAGGGCTTTGTAGGCGAGAAGAAGAATTTTAAATTCTATCCTGTGTTCTATAGGGAGCCAGTGTAAGGCAGCCAGAACAGGAGTAATGTGGTCCCTTTTCCTAACTCTGGTTAGTACACGAGCTGCAGCATTTTGAATCAGCTGAAGCGACTTGACTGACTTCTTGGTACACCCTGATAATAAGGAGTTACAATAATCCAGCCTTGAAGTAACGAATGCATGGACTAGTTTCTCTGCATCGTTTTGAGGCAAGATATGCCTGATTTTTGCAATGTTACGTAGATGGAAGTAGGCGGTCCTTGAAATGGATTTTATGTGGGTGTTAAAGGATAAATCCTGATCAAATATAACACCAAGATTCCTTACAGTCTCACTGGAGGCCAAATTAATGCCATCCATAGTTAATATATCTTTAGATAATTTGTTTCGTAGATTCTTCGGGCCAAGTACAATAACTTCAGTTTTGGTCGTGTTTAACATCAAAAAATTTAAGGTCATCCACGTTTTTAAGTCCTTGAGGCAGTCTTGAATTTTATTTAGATGATTAATTTCATCAGGCTTGATTGATAAATATAGTTGAGTATCATCCGCATAACAATGAAAGTTTACAGAATGATTCCTTATAATATTGCCTAACGGAAGCATATATAGGGTGAACAAAATAGGTCCAAGCACTGAGCCCTGTGGCACTCCATGGCTAACTTTGGTTTGCATGGAAGATTCATCGTTGACACGTACAAACTGAGAGCGTTCAGATAGATAAGATCTAAACCAGCCTAAAGCAGTTCCCTGTATGCCAACTAAGTGCTCTAGTCTTTGCAATAGGATATCATGGTCGATAGTATCAAATGCAGCACTAAGATCGAGCAAGACAAGAATAGAGACAAGTCCCTTGTCAGAGGCTATTAGAATGTCATTTGTGACTTTAACCAGAGCTGTCTCTGTGCTATGTTGTGTTCTAAAGCCAGACTGAAAATCTTCAAATAAATCATAGTTTTTTAAGTAATCACACAGCTGTTTTGCGACTGCTTTCTCAAGAATTTTTGAGAGGAACGGAAGATTAGAAATAGGTCTATAGTTGGCTAAAACCTCTGGATCGAGGTTGTGCTTTTTAAGAAGCGGTTTTATCACTGCTACTTTGAATGATTTTGGAACATAGCCTGATAATAAAGACATATTCATAATATTTAATAAAGAAGTGCTAATTAATGGAAAAACTTCTTTTAACAGCTTAGTTGGAATCGGGTCTAAGATACACGTTGATGGTTTAGAAGAGAGAATCATTGAATTTAATTGTTCAAGGTTTATGGCTGAAAAGCATTCTAGTTTACTATCTAGTGTAATATTATTAGAACTTACGTTTCCGGGAGCTGTTGATAACACTATACTGGTCAAAGGCAAGAGGTCATTGATTTTGTTTCTAAGAGTAACAATTTTATCGTTAAAAAAGCACATAAAATCATTACTACTGAGTGCTATGGGAATAGAAGGCTCAGTCGAGCTGTGGCTCTCTGTCAGCCTGGCTACAGTGCTGAAAAGAAATCTTGCATTATTCTTATTCTCATCTATTAATGAAGAGTAGTATGCTGCTCTCGCTTTACGCAGTGCTTTCTTATATTCATTGAGAGTAATATGCCAAATTAAACGAGATTCTTCAAGTTTAGTGGAACGCCATATCCTTTCAAGTTGTCTCGACTTTTGCTTTATTTTGCGGGTTTCGGCATTATGCCATGGAGCTAATCTATGTTGTTTTATTTTCTTCTTTTTCAAAGGAGCAACAGAGTCTAATTTTATTCGCAGCGCATCTGTAGCACTATCAACAACATGATCAATTTGGGGTGGTGTACATTTTGTATAAGTTTCCTCCCCTACATGCAGACATGCTATCGAGTTAAGTATTGGTGGAATCTCTTCCTTAAATTTGGCTATAGCACTAACAGATAGGTTTCTGCTGCAGGAGCTTTTGGCTAATGCTTTGTAGTCTAGTAACAGTACTTCAAAAGTTACTAAGAAATGGTCGGATAAAGCAGGATTATGCGGTTCGACTAATAGTTGCTCAATTTCAATACCATAAGTCAGAACAAGGTCAAGAGTGTGATTATAGCAGTGGGTTGGTTTATTTACACTCTGACAGAAACCAACAGAATCTAATATAGAGTTAAATGCAACAGTAAGGCTATTTTTATCATCGTCAACATGAATATTAAAGTCACCTACGATAATTACTTTATCTGTTTTAAGTACCAAAGCTGATAAAAACTCAGAGAATTCTGATAAGAATTCTGAATAAGGACCTGGTGCACGGTACACTGTAACAAATAAGATTGGCTGCAAAGTTTTCCAGGTCGGATGCGTAAGACTGAAAATGAGGCTTTCAAAGGAGGTATAATTTAATTTTTGTTTAGTATTGATAAGTAAACTTGAGTCAAAGATTGCTGCAACTCCACCTCCTCGGCCCGTGCCTCGGGCAATATGAGTATTGATATGGCTGGGTGGAGTGGCCTCATTTATGCTGACATATTCTTCATGTCTCAACCAAGTTTCAGTGAGACAGCATATATCAATATTATAATCTGATATTAAATCATTTACCAGTATTGCTTTAGATGCTAGAGATCTTATGTTTAAGAGACCACATTTAATCTTCCTGTTTTGTTGCACTGTAGTAGTTGTTACATTTACTTTTATTAAGTTATTATGTATGACACCTCTATTAGGTTTTACCTTAAATTGTCCTTGGGCAGACACACACACCGTTAATATTGGGTATTTTATTGGGGTCGGGATTCCTATGGATGACTGCCTAGGAGAGAGCGCAGAGAAGCGTGTAAGACTGCGACTCTGCCTCCTGGTCTCAACTCCAGTTTGTCATGGATTAAGTCCACAGAGCCCTGAAATGTTTGCCGAAATGAGATTTGCACCTTCCAAAGTAGGATGAATGCCGTCTCTCTTAATCAGACCAGGTTTTCCCCAGAAGGCTGTCCAATTATTCACGAAGCCCACATTGTTTGCTGGGCACCACCAAGACAACCAGCGCTGAAATGATGACATGCGGCTATACATGTCATCATTGATCAGATTGGGGAGGGGACCAGAGAAGATTACGGTGTCCGACATTGTTTTAGCATAACTACACACCGACGCCACATTAAGTTTGGTGCATTCTGATTGGCGTAAACGAACATCATTACCACCGACGTGAATAACAATCCTACTGTATTTACGTTTATTTTTAGCCAGCAGTCTAAGATGCGCCTCAACGTCGCCCGCTCTGGCCCCCGGAATGCATGTGACTGTGGACGCTTCGGTCTCTAAATTCACGTGTCTCATAATAGAGCTACCAATAACCAGAGTTGGCTTCTCAGCGGGTGTCTCGCTGAGTGGGGAATATCTGTTAGATACGTGAACGGGTTGGTGGGGACCTGCGGGTTTCGCGTTATGCCCCTTCTGAACAGTCACCCATTCTCCCTGCTGCTCGGGAGTTGCCGGGGGACGGCTAAGAGGAGCTACCTTTTGCCGGTCCGCACCGGCTAACATGGGCTTTACTGTAGCTGAGTTATTTTCTAAGATGCGGAGCCGGGCTTCTATGGCTATGATTCCCGCCTCCAACCTAACAACTATACTACATTTAACACATGTATCGGTACCAGTAAAGGAGGTAGGGGAGTAACCAAACATGAGACAGTTAGAGCAGGAAATAGCATCCGAGGGTGGGAAAGAGCCATGGCTAGCTATCAAGCTAAAGTAGCTACCGTTAGCAAACCCGAAAAGAGTGTAGGCAACTGTGGAGT